>NW_028145953.1:0-171673 GCF_977016875.1 Pavona decussata
TACCTTTTCTTCTTCATTGAGGAAATAAAAAAACAAAATAATATGCATGATGTGCATCAAATTTGATCAAGTTAAAACGTTTTTTTTTAGCATTTCTTGTAGCCAGCAGGTAGGCTTTGGCCTTTGGGTTTTGTACAAGGATGGAAGCAACAACTGGTGTTCCCATAACTATGCTCATGGGATGGGTGAATTAAGTAATAATATCTACTGGCTGAAGTGCAAATTAGGAAGAAACAAAGCAAGTATTTTCAGAATCGATTGGGCCGTGAGTCTTTTAGAGGCTACCGAAGCTGAAGTAGAGTTAAAATGACTGGGTTGGGGGAGGGAGATCACACACCGAAAATTGACTGATACGTTAAAGCAAAATTATGTAGCTGACGGTGAGTGAACCTTCTACGAAAACACACCTCTTATGGAGTGAAAAACGTTGTTCTTATATTTCTCTAGTCTGCTTCAATGAAGAAGATCTTACCATCCTAAAGTCAAAAAGAAAGTCGGCAGCAACCACGTCATTGTGACCAGGTACTGAAAAGTACTCAATATCGTTGTCTGTGTCAATCTCTACTTGCTCGACAAAGTTTGCTTCTTTCTCAGTAATGCGGACATTAAAATTCTCAGTCTTCGTCTTTAACTCAACATCAGAGGCTCGAATCTACCAGTGGAGATAAAAGAAGTTAAAATGTTAGGATTAATTTTTGGTGGATCGAGGAGGCCAAGCATTCCAGAAGGCTTCCCCATTATACATATTTAGTGACTGGGAGGTTCCGATTAAGAAGGCCAAGCTGTGAGATCCTATAAGCCTACAACTGAACCCAAATATAGTCTACCGGCTCAGAACGCGTCCCCCAAAGTTCCTTCTGCCAAAATCTTTACACCCAAAAGTCCACGAGAAAATTTTAAAACCCATTAAGTTCTCAGCTGCAAAACATCAAACCTGTAAAAGGCCTTTTCATCTACCATTCACTGTTATAACTGAGACCCTTTCCCTCCCCCCCCACCCCCCCCCCCCCCAACCCACTGTAGAAAGCATAGCCGCGCACCCCAGCGATGGAGGGTGTTTCAGGTTCTTTGGAAAGAGGGTTGATATTAATTGCAGATTTTTCTCTTTTTTGGTCTGAAGTAGAGTACAATTTTTAAAGGTGACTTGTTAATGCATAACTGAGCTATACTGGACAATGATTTTGAAACTTGCAAGGGAGAGCTTTAAATGGTTTTGGAGAGACATGCAGCGAACTAACGGTTAGCGCATTCACTCCATCAGTTGAACAGTCCGGATTGAAGACCTAGCTGGAGTAATAACTACACAACACAATTATTGTGTTCTGTCCAGTTGACCTATCTCAATCCTGAGGCCTGTAAATGGCACCGGCGAATTGTGACAAGTACTTGATTTAACCCTGAGATAGACTAGCATCGCATTTAGAAAGCAGAAGTAATACTCCTAGTGACTTCATGCTGGGCCTGTATCCTGTAATGGACTAGCGTTCCACCTAGGCTAGGGGAGAGTACTAAGACTCTTAATTCGCTTAATGCTGGGTACAGTTAAACTCCTAAGGCGCTTCATGCTTGTGGAAACTGGAGTTAGGCGCCCGGCCGAAAGGACGCCCTGCCTTCGTTGTATGCCGGCAGAACGGCTTCACTTGAGATAATTTTAAATTTAGTGAGAGAGCCTTTTGTAATTAGGTTATACTATATTTACCTATTTTATTATAGGTAATACCATGTACTCATGTAGATACATGAAGTGAACACTTTCCTTATAACCCGATCACATAAAAAAAAAAAATGCGTGGACACATCTACTGTCGAAAAAGCCAACAGGCTTAAACAACTTACCACTGAAGCTCTCATTTGACTGATACAGATCAACACAGTGAAGACGGCTGTGACAACAGCAGAAAATGCCTTATCATAAAAAGAAAATAATCATTGTCAGAAATTAAGAAATTGTGAAGGACATACGATTGACAACTGTACCTGGGTAAGTAGCGCCTCTAATTATTCATGCAAAGTCGACGACTTTCACTAACCGCTGAATATGTGTCAGTTACAGATCTGATGCGAAAAGAATCCGCGCGGCACCAAACCACAAAAGCGAGATGTTTTCATTCGAGAGGAATCCAACAAAGTACAATGATTCGCTAATTGTCGAGTTGGGCTTTTATAGAAGCGGCAGAACTGCTATATCGGTAGGATCTTTCTAACAAATTTACCCTACAGGAGTTAAATTAAAGAGCAGAACATTCGAATCGATTCTGACCCGATTTTCTTCAGATTCAAGTGATCGCTTTGTTTATGATTTTGTTCCCATGACAACTGCTGACTGTCATTTCGTCTCTGATGAAAAAGCTTTTGCAACGGATAGAAAAAAAGATGACATCAAACCACGTGAACAGATGAAATTAGAAAATTGAAATGATCTTAAATTCTAAGATTTATTATCTGACTTCCTCCTTAACGCACCCCGCAAAAAAGTGCTGTTCAAAATGCAACAAACCTATTTTCTCTGATAGATAAGTTCATAAAGAAACATCTAATTAAAAAGTACGTTAAATTAATAGAATCCATGCAGACCCGTTGTGTTTCTTTGACTGTTGAACGCTAAACAGAGTTCGTCAAGTGATCATCACTTACCATGGCTTGTGTTCCTGATATCTTAATTGCTCATGTACTTCACACTGATGAGTCTGTTTGCCTTGTGAAGAATCGTGATCAGGCTTATATAGCCATGAGTAATGCAAAGCTTCAAGAAAAACGAGTAGTATCTCTGTCAATATAACTCTCCTAGATTGGCAGCCGTTGGACAAGCTTTCCACGTTTAGTTAATCTCCTAGATTGGCAGTTTGTTCCGCGTTGCTCTGTGTACCGCAGTCACTGACACCAAAAGTATTTTTACGAAATCTAAAAGTGCAAATTCCAATTAGAGATAAAAAAAAGATCAAAATTGAAGCAATTAACCGGGAGAGAGGAAATCCATAGTCATGACTAATTTGAAAATTTAAATGTGTCGCTGAAATATTCGTTGTTTAATAGTCTTTTATCAATAAAATCATAAGAACGAATGAAAATGCATTGCAGTAGTCTGTGTCCGAAGAAATAAATACTTGTTCCTCGCCAGCTGAAAAGGAAACTAAAACGAGTTCAAGGTCAGCAATAACATGACAAAAATGGGTTTGCCTTGTGAAGAATCGTGATCAGGCTTACATAGCCTTGAGTAACTGAATGCAAATCTTGAAGAAAAACGAGTAGTATCTCTGTCAATTAACTCTCCAAGATTGGCAGCCGTTGGACAGGCTTTTCATGTTTAGTTAATCCCCTAGATTGGCAGTTTGTTCCGCGTTGCTCTGTGTACCGTAGTCACTGACACCAAAAGTTTTAATAAAATTCCAACTAGAGATATAAAAAGATCAAAATTGAAGCAATTAAGCGGGAAAGAGGAAATCCATAGTCATGACCAATTTGAAAATTTAACGTGTCGCTGAAATATTCGTTGTTAATAGTCTTTTATCAATAAAATCATAAGAACGAATGAAAATGCATTGCAGTAGTCTGTGTCCGAAGAAATAAATACTTGTTCCTCGCCAGCTGAAAAGGAAACTAAAACGAGTTCAAGGTCAGCAATAACATGACAAAAATGGGTTTGCCTTGTGAAGAATCGTGATCAGGCTTACATAGCCTTGAGTAACTGAATGCAAATCTTGAAGAAAAACGAGTAGTATCTCTGTCAATTAACTCTCCAAGATTGGCAGCCGTTGGACAGGCTTTTCATGTTTAGTTAATCCCCTAGATTGGCAGTTTGTTCCGCGTTGCTCTGTGTACCGTAGTCACTGACACCAAAAGTTTTAATAAAATTCCAACTAGAGATATAAAAAGATCAAAATTGAAGCAATTAAGCGGGAAAGAGGAAATCCATAGTCATGACCAATTTGAAAATTTAACGTGTCGCTGAAATACTCGTTGTTAATAGTCTTTTATCAATAAAATCATAAGAACGAATGAAAATGCATTGCAGTAGTCTGTGTCCGAAGAAATAAATACTTGTTCCTCGCCAGCTGAAAAGGAAACTAAAACGAGTTCAAGGTCAGCAATAACATGACAAAAATGGGTTTGCCTTGTGAAGAATCGTGATCAGGCTTACATAGCCTTGAGTAACTGAATGCAAATCTTGAAGAAAAACGAGTAGTATCTCTGTCAATTAACTCTCCAAGATTGGCAGCCGTTGGACAGGCTTTTCATGTTTAGTTAATCCCCTAGATTGGCAGTTTGTTCCGCGTTGCTCTGTGTACCGTAGTCACTGACACCAAAAGTTTTAATAAAATTCCAACTAGAGATATAAAAAGATCAAAATTGAAGCAATTAAGCGGGAAAGAGGAAATCCATAGTCATGACCAATTTGAAAATTTAACGTGTCGCTGAAATACTCGTTGTTAATAGTCTTTTATCAATAAAATCATAAGAACGAATGAAAATGCATTGCAGTAGTCTGTGTCCGAAGAAATAAATACTTGTTCCTCGCCAGCTGAAAAGGAAACTAAAACGAGTTCAAGGTCAGCAATAACAAGACACAGAAATCGAAGAAAACTTAAAAATGAATGTTAATTGGCAACTTTAAAATAGTTGCTAAGTAAACAAAAGGAAAGGTCAAGTCAGGTAATATTCCAATTACTTACTTAGCCAATCAGACAAAGGCAAGCGCTGAAACGACGTGACAAAGTAACTTGAATAACTTAGCCACTCCATGAAAATTCCGCCGAGTAGAAATGATTCATCTAAGACTTAAACAACCTGAGCAGCATGACCTTAAGGTTTTTTTTAACTTATCCACGTTGGACAGTCTTGCAAGCAATCAACTGCAAGCGTTGCGTACACGTATTTGTGTGAAAAATTTGCCAAAGGCGGAAAACCAGGATTGAGACCAACAAAAGAAGAAACTGAATCAATTTGTAACGTAAACTGCAAATTGCTGATAAAAGAATAGAAAACAACAACAAAAACGGAAGAGCTGCTTGTGAAAGTCAGTTTTTTCCCACGGCAAGGAGCAAAATAAAACACCCTTTTTTTTACTTTTACCAGTAGCAACCTGTAAACCGAAAAAACAAATTATTTCTTTTAAGTGTTTGTGTGGGCAATCTTTAAGCGTTTTACTCGGTTCATTCACCTTGTGTAGTGCATCAGCGCCGGTAGAAACCCATCGATCCTGAATGGAAATTTGGTGACTTGAATTTTAGTCAGCTGTGAAAGCAGAAAAATAAAGGAAATGTATCTTTTGTCATAAGAACGCAGTGGTAACAATAATTTTTCACAAAAGTACCCAGTTCCTTCCGAACTGAAATATTCATGCTCGGTGCTATTTTCTTTTTCGCTATACGAAGAAACACAAAAAGTATACATTTTGTTTTATTGACATGTTAAGTCATCTGTCTGCAGTAGAAGCTTCACACACGTTTCCTTTGCTAAGCAAAACGTCTGTGTTGCCTAGCCTGGTGTAAATCGCCCTATGAAAACGAAAAGGGGAAGCTAGAAATAGGCCTGGGAGAAAGCCGTTAAGGGCCGACTAGACAAGTCCGGGCAAACACTAATAAAACTGTCGATGTAACCACTAAACCCATAGCACTGCTGAAAACTGAGAAAGGTGATGTTTTTTTTGTTTTGTGTTTTTTTTGTTTTTAGTTATCTCTCAACATATGCCAGGATTGACAATCAATTCCTGTTTCGCTCAAGGAAAAAGAAGTTCCGTATACCGGAAAGCTAATTTCCTCATAATAACTTATAAATAATCTGGTCAAAAAATCTTCGATTGTTGTAAACAGACCGTTTGGCAGGCTTATTAACTCCTTGCTAAAAATAGGCTATTGTAGTCACGACCCTAACATTTCATTCCGGTGGCATCTGTTTGTGACTTAATCGCCTCAGATATTAATTTTCGGCGCATGCTTTCTTAGCTGAAAAGTTACTTGCAGAAAGGTTTAGCAAAGGGGATGTTATTTCCCGAATTTACGAGCGGTTGCTGGCTTAATTAGCGAAATGTTAGTTGACCTTATTTCGAATTTTTGAAGAAATAATTATTTGCCCCTTTGAAACAGTAGGAATAAATTTTACAACGGCATGAAAAAATGAGCTGACATTTTGCCAACGAAAATTTCAGATTTTCTTTACCACTAAATCGGCGAATCAGGGCGTGCAACGAAAACAATTATGGAAAGCAAACTTCTTGAAATGTTTCTGTGTCAGCTAATACTTCTGATTTGCCCGGATGCTTTAGTTGAAAACGGGGAGGTAGCCGGACTTTAAACAGAGGTGAGGCAAACTTGCCCCTTTGATTCATTTTTGCTCCAGTACACTGGAAACTCGAGTTCAATTAAAAATGCATGGAACAGAACCTTGATACTGTATAAGGAACCCTTGATATAACGAACCAAGTTTCTTTGTCCCTTGGCAGTTTGTTAAATCTAGGTTCTACTGTAACTGTTTATAGAAATAAACGCGACGGCCAGGATCAAAATTATTGTTAACTTGGATC
Source organism: Pavona decussata (assembly GCF_977016875.1). NCBI lineage: Eukaryota > Metazoa > Cnidaria > Anthozoa > Scleractinia > Agariciidae > Pavona > Pavona decussata. The sequence goes on from NW_028145953.1 coordinate 6,521, forward strand.
CAGGCCGTAGCTTCTCTCTTCTATTTTTCTGTGGTAATATTTGAAGTAAACTCTTACTTCTGGTAAATAAATATGCGAGTGTAAACCGAAAAACTGGAGCTCAAATAAATGCGCCCATTTTATTTTGGGCCGTCTTGTCCGTAGTCGGACACAAACAACGGCTGCGAAGGATACCTGCGGAAGGGAGACAACCTTAATAAAGGTCAATGTACGTCACGCATGACTAGTATTTCTGAGAATTATGAAATGAATATTCGAATTCCTCTTTGTAATCTAATGTCCGGTATTTGAATAGGATGTAAAAAGACTTGGGAAACAACTGTAATTTTTTAAATACTTAATGCCGTAATGGAATAAAAAACATTCACAGGCTTTCACAGACGGTCAATAAACTAAAGAAATTTCTGCGAGAATTCCGAAATCTCGTTGCGATGTTAAAAACCGACAAAGGCCAACACTAAAATCAGGAATCCGGAATCCGGAATCCGGAATCCGGAATTGGAAATAAGTTTCTTACAACGGAGCGAGAAATATTTAATGGTGAAATATATGGGCCAGCTATTTAAACAGAGTCTGAACCTAGGCCACGGCTTAAGACAATCAGTGGGTTTTCAGTTTGTTCCGCGTTGCTCTGTGTATCGTAGTCACTAACACCAAAAGTATTTTCCCTAAATCTAAAAGTGGATATTCTAATTAGTGATAAAAAAAAAAAAGGATAAAATCTGAAGCAGTTAAGCGGGAAAGAGGAAATCCATAGTCATGACTAATTTGAAAATTTAAATGTGTCGCTGAAATACTCGTTGTTTAATAGTCTTTTATCAATAAAATCATAAGAACGAATGAAAATGCATTTCAGTAGTCTGTGTCCGAAGAAATAAATACTTGTTCCTCGCCAGCTGAAAAGGAAACTAAAACGAGTTCAAGGTCAGCAATAAGAATACACAGAAATCGAAGAAAACTGAAAAATGAATGCTAATTGTCAACTTTAAAATAGTTTTTTGTTTTTAAGTCATGTCTCAACATATGCCAGGATTGACAGTCAATTCCTGTTTCGCTTGAGGAAAAAGAAGTCAATTCCGTATACCGGAAAAGCTAAGTTCCTCAAAATAACTTATAAATAATTTGGTCAAAGAAATCATTCTTCGATTGTTGTAAACAGACCGTTTGGCAGGCTCATTCATTCCTTGTTATTAAGAAAGGGCTATTGTAATCACGAGCTTAACATTTCATTCCGTTTGCATCTGTTTGTGACAGAAATTCGGCGTATGCTTAGCTGAAAAGTTAGTAACGGAAACGTTTAGCAAAGGCAATGTTATTTCCCGAATTTACGAGCTGTTGTTGGCTTAATTAGCGGAATGTTATTTGACCTTATTTCGCACTTTTAAAGAAATATTTGCGCCTTTGAAAACGGTAGGAATTAGTTTTACTGGTACGAAAAACTGAGGCTGACGCTCTGTCAGCGCGTAAGAGGAGCGAAGTCTGTTGAGAATCATTTGGTTGATTTACTGATTTTATTCCGGGTCGTAATTTACTTATTTATTACACGGAATGCCCGTAGGGCATGACGTGTCTAGGTTTCGGTCGGGTATCTTTTTTTTCATCGGTGTCGCAAATGTGCACATTAATTTATGCATTAAACTCTGTCCTCCCCTAGTAAGGATATTTTGTTCTGATTGTCTTCAACAGAAGCGGCCCAATCAAAATCTATTTTTCAGGCACATATCACGAGAGAGGGGACCGACTCATCACTTCTGTGTGACGTCAAATCATCATTTGATTTATTCATTAAAACTAGATTAAATTCTTCCCTCTCCCAGAAGGGATCTATTGTTTTGATTGTCTTGAACAAAAGCGGCCCAATCAAACTCCATTATCTGCGCGTATATCACGAGGGAGGGGACCCACTCATCTCTACTTGTGTGACGTCAAAGCAAATCATCATTTGGAAAGGTTGTTTTCGTTCAATGGCGGCCACATGTCTGAATTTAAGACTCCGGATCTGCCGTTTTCAGAGAGAAAACCAACCTTTTTCAAGCAGTAAATCGAAATAATAACTTCTAGGTAGTACTCGACAGTTGAAACGGCGGAAATTGGGAGAGTTCACAGCAAAGAAAATCCGCTTTAAAAAACAGATCGAATGATCAACGCGAAGGATTAGAGCTAGAGGAGGCCAGACCAGTTCAGCGGGGTCATGACGTTATTGCATAGTTATAGTTATTTCTGGTATGATTCCTAGTAACACAACGATAAGTATCACGCAATATATCTGAATAAAACCATTCAGACAATTATTTCAATGGCCAAGGGAGGATATTTTTTAAATATCTGCGAAACATACAATGGGGAATAATTGGGGCTACATTAAGCATTCCGTGTAATGCCATTAGAGGGGCATCTTGTTTTATATGGTTTATCCACAAATACTGAATCATTCTCGAACTACCCAATTTGCCGTGTTGCTGTGAGATGTTTGTCATTGGTGTTTTGCTGCGTCATTAAAGGCCGTCGATAAAACCGGGAACATGGAACATTCCGGAACATTCCGGAACATTCCGGAACATCCCGGAACACGAAAAAAAAATTAAGATTAAATAAAAAATAATAATAATAAATTAAACAAAAATAAACGAAAACATGAAAAAAAAGTGAGTATATTTACATAAAATGAAATTACATTGTATCCGAAAAAAATTCATATAAGAAGAAGTACGGAGTAGATGGGAGGGTAGTATAAATGGAGTATGTACTTCAATGGTATGTACTTCATGTATCCCTTATTATAATAGGGGATATATGAAGTACCTACGATAAATGGGGTGTTGTAACTGACCACACTGAATGAAGGCGCAAGTACTTTCCCGCTATTTGCAGCACGTGCTTATCGCCTTCTACGCCAGAATTGGATCAGTTCCGGCTCGGCTGACCAAAGAATCAATTTCCTGATGTTCGGAGTGGAGCTAAAAGTCGTTCGCGCAGTCTTTTTACCAAAACCCTCCCGGGCTTCGCCTAGGGCCTCCCGTTCCGTATTTGTACTCCTTTGTTGGTCGTTCGGGAGCTTGGACCCGTTTCTCGAACGAAAGCCACGAAAACTTCTCTTCCCTTCCAATGAGACCAAACCGAGAATCAACAGAATGCGGCAACCTCTATCATGTCGCTGTCGTGTTAGGTTTTCTAAGCAGTCCGATCAGCCTTGCAGAAATTTGAGTCATTTATATTTTTGGCTGATTAGATCTTTCACAGATCCTGCGTATACTTGCAGCATTTTCGTTGTGCGGTTCCTTGTAGATTGTTTGCTTTTACAAAGCTCCTCTCTATGCTTATAACTATTTTTCATATGAACAAAATTTCCTGTTAGGCCTGTTTGTTTTTAAGATAAAATCCACCGAAAATAGCCGGAACTGATCAGTTTCTGGCGTAGCGGACGATAAGCACGTGCTGCAAATGGCGGGAAAGTTCTTGCGCCTTCATCCAGTGTGGTCAGTTCAACACCCCATTTACACTACCGTCCCACCTCTCCACCTACTCCGTAATTCTTCTTATATGATTTTTTTTTCGGATACAATGTAATTTCATTTTATATAAATATACACACTTTTTTTCATTTTTTTCTTTATTTTTGTTTAATTTATTATTATTATTTTTTTTGTATCTTAATTTTTTTTTCTTGTTCCGGGATGTTCCGGAATGTTCCGGAATGTTCCGGAATATTCCATGTTCCGTGTTTTATCGACGGCCGATATTTGTGGTCTCATGTTGATTTTTTGGCCGTCGATAAAACCTGGAACATGGAATATTCCGGAACATTCCGGAACATCCCGGAATATCCCGGAACATCCCGGAACACGAGAAATATGGTAATAAAAAAATTAAGATACACACACAAAAAAAAAAATGAAATAAAATAAAAATAAAGGGAAAATGAAAAAAAATATTGTGTGTATGAAATTACATTGTATCTGAAAGAAATTCATTTAAGAAGAAGTACGGAGTAGGTGGGGCGGTAGGATATAAATGGGGTGTTGTAACTGACCACACTGAATGAAGGCTCAAGTACTTTCCAGCCATTTGTAGCACCTGTTTATCGTCCGCTGCGCCAGAAATGGAACATTTCCAGCTCGGCTGGAATACGAGAATGAGCACGGATCACCCTCAGGCGTTCCTCCGCCGTATTTTCTTCTTTCGTTTTGCGCAAAATTCCTGTTTCAAAACCAATTATTCGGTAAATGGAAGGGGTTTTGTAGCTCCAAACCAGCTGTAAATGACAGTTCGCTTATGGTTAAGACACAGAGACGGTCAGGCGTCTTTTACTGACAAATAATGCGCTTCTTGAAACTCTTGCCTAATTCCACACCACAATATGTGATTTTTCCTAACCTATTTCAGACACGATCTTCTTGTCGATTGCATACCATCCAAATTCTCCAAATGATCAAGTTAACCCGCTAGAAACAAAGAAGAAGCTAAATTGGTTCAAAGACCGATATGAATGTCAAACATGTGAGTAGGACTTTGTTAGGCCTTCCAACTCCCTTTTGCTCGTGAAAATTATATCCAATTCCAGACCAGCCTCACCCTATTCAGCAAAAAGTGGTCAAAATCTATGCACTACTTCACACTAAAAAGGCTTTCGCGGTCAAAAGCGCACTTAAATTTAAACAGGACTTATCCTTGTTAATCACAAATTGATAGAAGACGTTGTTTTTATGTGCGTCATTCATGGAAAGTTTAAATATCTTCTTTTCAATTCACCATAAGGGTCGTTTTTCATTACGAAGGTATTACATTGTAGGTATTAATTTAAATGTAAAAGCGCCGACTCGGAGATGTTAAGCTTTAAGGATTGTTAACCACTTTAAATCTCTTCTAATGAAGACCTTACCTGATAATATATATTACGAAATTTCGCTCTCTATGCAAACGTCGTCTTTAAGTCAACATTTAATTTCAATCATTTAAGTTTAAGTGGGAGGCTCCCTAAGTTCCTCATAACCCAAATTGCGCCTTCATTCAGCATTTCAGTGTGGTCAGTTACAACACCCCATTTATCCTACCGTCCCAGCTACTCCGTACTTCTTTTTGTATGAATTTCTTTCGGATACAATGTGATTTCATTTTACATAAAAAAACACACACACCTTTTGTTTTCATTTTTTCCTTCATTTTTTTTTTGTTTTCATTGTTTTTTATCTTAATTTTTTTTATTATTATCATTTTTTTTTTCGTGTTCCGGGATGTTCCGGAATGTTCCATGCCTGATTTTTTGTACTGTGTGGGCGACCATTTTGAATTTTTTTTTTTTTAACCGTGGTAACAATCATTTTTCATTGACGGGAGATAAAGAGTGAATTAGACTTAATTTCTGGTGTCCCGAAAATTGCGTTTGACAAGGACGTCATTACATTTCAACTAAACAGTCAACTTTTCGCTAGCAGTAAAGATTTCCGTATTTTTTACCCCAAGTCACATATCTCACCATTAGGGACCGTTCATTATTTAGCGGAGAGGAAGGGGGGGGGGGGGGGGGGAACTGGGTGAAAAATTCCCAAAAAATCCTTTTTTTATCAAGACCCCCCTCAATAAACGAAAAAAAAATTTAGGGCCCCCCTATTCTATTGGAGAAATATTTCAATGCCCCCCTTCCTTTCCAACTATAATTACTAAATTTACCATTGTGAAATGAACACATTTCGCCATAAGCCTGCCGCTCTTCCGCTGCGTGTAGTGGTTATTAACTGGGGGTGTAGCTCGCCATCCGATGTGCAATCTGAGCTGCCAAATTCTTCTACAATTTCTTCCTCCGAGTCATCACTGGTGGCGTCTGTGTCTTCATCACATATCGGCCGGGCTGTAAATTGCACTTGTCCAGTGTTTGATCGGCACGTGTGACAGGTGATACGCTTAATATTGTCCAACTTTTTCCCAGATTTTGGCAGACGATGATAGTTCAAATATTTATCTAATTCAGAAACAGTTTATTTAATCCTTCATTTCATGACTGTTAGTTCCTCCCAACTTAAAAAGCCGGGAAATCTGAACCCGAGCCTGGTAGTCATCAACAGATCATCTTGGTTTGCCTTGATCATTGTTGAGAGGCGTTCTCCAACCAGGAAGAAAGTATGGAGGGTTGGCCTGGTCCGCAACCGGCTGATGAACTTTCGAAAGTTCAGGCCCAATCCAGTGGTGAGTACCATCCAGGTGTTCTCTGCATCCCTCTCTAATAAACTCTGTAAACAGTTCTCCATGCTTACAATGAGATTTCTGGAAATTTGCGGTTTTCTCTATGTAGCATGACCCTGGAACCTTCTTTCTGGCATTGTCAGAGGTGCACTTCTGATAGCTTGGCAAATGTTCTTCATTGAAGAAAAACATGTTCTCCATTTTTTGTGACTTGTGAGCAGTGATGTACTCTGATGATACAGGAGCATCGTCTACCCTTTTTTGCACCTCCTCAGCTACCATCCAGGCATTTCTCTCCATTCTTCTCTCTTCATACACTTCATATTCATTCAATGCTATCTATCTCCTCTGGTGTCATCCCTTCAAACCTCTTCTGAAATTAAATTCCCACTAAACTGTGCTGCCATTTACCACAGCATCTCCGATAGCACTGTTTAAGATGCGATTAAGATGATGATGAGGTGTAGGAGGAACAAATCAATGAATACATTTTCCAGGAGACTAGTATTGTATTTATTAATTACGTAGTTATTAAAAATGTTCACATTTACTGTACATACACATCTTGAATGTCACACTTCTCTTATATGGATTCCTTTATTTTGCAGAACAGTTCAACTACTCAATAACATACATCTGTAGTAGATTTTAATATAAATCTTGTGGTTTCTTGACCCACTGCTGCACTTGTAGAACTGGGATAACAACTATACAATTTAATAATAGTTCAGTTGCTGTTGCATTGCTGTAAATATGTGTATAATTATGCTAGATTTTTAGTACTGTTTTAAGTAATACCATGTACAAAAGGTTAACTTCTCCATTTTAAACATTGACCTTTTTTAAAATTTCAAGGCCCCCCTCCATAACCCAGCAATTACTCTAGGACCCCCCTCTTTTTAGTGGCCAAAATTTCACTCCCCCCCCCCCTAAAATCATCCAGTCACCCACCCTCCGATAAGGAATTTGCCGCAAAAAACAACAGTATATACATCTGAGTCAAAGTTTGGACCCCCCCCCCCCCCCTCCTCCTCCCTTATCCAAAATTCCTGGATCTGCCCCCTGTAGCTGTAAGCTTTATTATTACTATCTGTGACAAAAAGATAGTATTTTGGGTAGGTTAAATCAAAGGCTCCTGTGAGCCAACTCGTGAATGCAGATGACACATAGTAATTGCAATTTAGACGGCTACGGAAACTTCCTCAAAAGCTAAAAGAAATTATATCTTTGCCCGATTATGTAACGAAAAATGACCATTCTTGTACTATTAAAATGATTGTCAAATTATTCTGTACAGATTGAATAAGCCATTATTCTGATGTGCCGATTAAAAAATATCACGTGTTTTTTTTAATCAAAGTTTATAGGAGCACGCCATGTGCAGCTACGTCATGCAAATTCGTGTGATAGTCCGCGGCTACTGGATTTCGCGATCGGGCTAGTGGATTCTAACCATCACTTGCCCGATGGGCAAGTGAAGTTTTTTTGGGAATTAAAATTACAAAATTACTGTAGGGCAAGCCGATCTCACAAAGGGAAATATGTTCAACAAAGTATCGCATTACGATTCATGCCCGACATAAATGCGTGAAATTTTTCCTTTGGAGTTCAGTCCACGCAATCCTCAAGTAAAAATAATGAACTATGACAAGCTCTTGCTAAATAAGAATTATTTATCGACCGCGTCCTTTTGCTTTCCCATAAATTACCAGTTGTAAATTTCGAAAATGAAACATTTTTTCCCTTTGAAACCTCTATGAAAGCTGACAAGATCTTAAAAGTGTTCATTTCACCAGAAATTTGCATAATTTTGTTTACGACGTCAATGATGCGTGACATGGCACGTTCCGCTTTCGCGTGAAAACTGACAAATTAAATTATTTTTTAATTAAATTATTTTTAAATTAAATTATTTTTAATTCTTGAAAGAAACCGCACTTCGTAGAAAAAAACGAAAAAATCCTATAACTTTGCTCAGATTCAACGAAAAATCCCCATTCTTACACCAAAATGATTGTCAAATTATTCTCTACAGAATGAATGAGAGAATTCTGACGCGTCGTGAAACAAATTTTCAGGTTTTTTTTTTTTTCACTAATTGAGTTTACGACCCCGGACTTTGTGAAAAACTGAAAAAACTTGAAACTTTGCTCAGATTGAACGAAAAATCGCCATTCTTGCACTAAATGATCGTCAAATTATTCTCTACATATTGAATAAGAATTTCCTGATGCGCCATGAACAACAAATGTTCGCGTGTTTTTTTCCACTAATTGAATTTAAAACTCATTCACTGCGCACGCCCGAAAGTTAACGACAAAACCGACTGATCGACTGATCGACTGATCGACCAAGTCGAGAGTCAGCTATCGCTATAACTCGTTCATTGCGCATGCGCGCATTCACGAGTTAAAAAGTGCTACACGAATGTTGGATAGTTTTCAGATAGGCTATTTCTTTTTACTATCGCTAGCTGACAAAGATAGCTTTTGGGTAGGTTAATTATCATAGTGCTTATACATGAGTGTTGGAGTTTGACTATTTGTTAACTATCTGATAGATAGATAGATATCAGTTAGCTTTAAACTATAGGTAAAAGATAGCTATCCACTTTCTACAAAACCTCTTGGATAGCAAAAAGTCAACTAGGAATAAGATAGTGGCATTACTAGCATAAAGTTAGTAAAAAAACTAGTAATAAGATATGATCGTTTCTGCCTGGTAAAATGCGAGTCTGAGACTTATAGAAAACAAAAATGTGCTACGTTTTAAGAAGGCAAGCCGTTTATCTATAGCAAACCAAGTTCCTTAAATACTGCCTTAAAATAAATGCCATAGGCTGAATTGCAGGAAATCTTAGGTTAAGTTTTGAAAATTTCTCTGACCTCATAATTTTTGAAGGGCTGTAAAAACTGAGCAAGTTGTTGAACTTATTGTTCCCCAAGTGACTATGACCTTCGTTGAAATTTTCTACCAAACATCCATGTTTTACTTTTATAGTTGAATCTTTGAGGATTGTGCATTCCGGATTCCGGATTCCGGTTTCCAGATTCCTGATTTTTAGGTAAAACCATCAGTTTCGCTGCCACTTACGAATTGTTGCTTCCTTTAATAGGCCTTATCACGGTTTTCGACGCCATTTTGACGAGTAGGCAAACACGTCTGAAATAACAGTGTTTGTATGGAAATCCGATGTCAAATAACTTTCATAAAACATCGCTTCTGAAAAATTCATGAATTGGAAACTTTTACCACTAGTAAAAGGATTCTAAGAAAAAAATTGGAGGGATGTAGCTGTGCTAGAAAGCGTCCAGTCGTGTTTTGAATTTTCCATACATATGTCTGTATAGCGAACCAGCCGTGAACTGCTACTAAAAATAGTTCGCGGGAAAAAAATACAGACAAATGTATGGAAAGTTCAAAACACGACTAGACGCTTTCTGGCACAGCTACATCCCTCCAAACTTTTCTCTTAAAATCCTTTTACTAGTGCTAAAAGTTTCCAATTGATGAGTTTTTCAGAAGCGATGTTTTATGAAAATTATTTGACATCGGATTCCCATACAAACACTGTTATTTCAGACGTGTTTGCCTACTCGTCAAAATGGCGTCGAAAACCGTGATAAGGCCTATTACGGAATGCTAGCTGGTCTTATTTAGCGCTTTGAATGACATATTTGCGCTACCAAAAAAGAAAGGAATTGGTTTTTCATTGCAAAATTTAACAACAACAACAACAACAACAACAACAAAACTAGTTTTTCTCAAGATTAAAATCAGCGGTCTTTGAATCAGATTTTCAGCTGCAAAAGTCCGTTGGTTCGCCATGAATTCGAATGAATAATAGGCCTTATCACGGTTTCCGACGCCATTTTGACGAGTAGGCAAACACGTCTGAAATAACAGTGTTTGTATGGAAATCCGATGTCAAATAATTTTCATAAAACATCGCTTCTGAAAAATTCATGAATTGGAAACTTTTAGGACTATGCAAAGGATTTTAAGAAAAAAAAAATGGAGGGATGTAGCTGTGCCAGAAAGCGTCCAGTCATGTTTTGAACTTTCCATACATTTGTCTGTATAGCGAACCAGCCGTGAACTGCTACTAAAAATAGTTCGCGGGAAAAAAATACAGGGAAATGTATGGAAAGTTCAAAACACGACTGGACGCTTTCTGGCACAGCTACATCCCTCCAATTTTTTTCTTAAAATCTTTTGCATAGTGCTAAAAGTTTCCAATTGATGAGTTTTTCAGAAGCGATGTTTAATGAAAATTATTTGACATCGGATTTCCATACAAACACTGTTATTTCAGACGTGTTTGCCTACTCGTCAAAATGGCGTGGAAAACCGTGATAAGGCCTATACAAAGCCTGAAAGGCGTCATAGAAAGTTGAAAGCTGGTTACAATTATTTCGATATCATATTAAAATATAACTCTAATTTTTGCATCGGCCTACAATATTTAAGTTTGAAGAAATGCTGTGTCACTAGCAGGTCGTGCGCTGCCATGTGATATGTAAATAAACGTAATAAAAATGACAGATCCTTGTTGACAAGACTCTAAAACAGATTAATTCAAGTCACGTCTCTAGGATCGCTATTTTTAAAGGGAGACAAGACGTTGTACTCCGTTTTCCCAAGACCATTTGATTTCTATTCTTATTTTAACGCCATTTATTCGAAAATCTGTGACTGAGGCTAGGACTAAAGAATATTCCGAGGTGATACAAATCGATATTTGGGAATTAAATAGTTTCCTTGTTACCAGGGCCTTACCGACTTAAAAACCAGGTCACTCAGCAGCAAGGCAGGAAAACAAGCAACAAACAGGAAGTCGTACAGTGAGACAGAAGTGGCCATGGCTGCGTTTGTGTGTTCTATGCTGTTTCTTATGTTCATCTGTGGAAGGGAAAGTTATGCCAAAGAGACTTACACTAACGTTTGGGCTGTGAAGGTTCTTGGTAGTCAGAGAGAAGCAGAGGAGTTAGCCAGCAAACATGGTTTCTCATACGACAGACATGTGAGTCAAATCTGTTTTGCTTTGTTGCAATTTGCATTTTGAGATTTTTTAGAAGAACCAATTTCGATAATAAGACTTAAGCTTGGGAGCTAAGGGTTTAAATTATGTTACTTTGTGTGACGAAACATTTTTCCCAGCATTTATAAAAAATTTGCTCTTTATAAAAGGCACCATGTTATAATTTATAATTAGACATGATTAGAAAAGACTGCCTAATACGTAAGCTTAAATATTACGTCGATGGAGGCTCAAATACGCGATACACAAGGAAGCTAGGGCAAGTTCGTTTCATAGATGAAATGCATAACGAAGACAGGAAAGGATTGAAAATTCAAAACAATTGGCGGTGTGAATATTGCAAAAGAGGCCTTCGTGTTGAACACATCTGCAAATATATAGTTTCTTGGCTTAACAAAGGATATAGATTCCAGTTAATAAGAACAAATTTTCGATAAAAATTTCTCACCTGATCTCCATAAGTAGTTCTTGTAGTTGTTGTTCTGTGTGGTGTTTAGGTCGATCAAATCGATTTGGTGATTGGTATCATGTCACAGCCTGCTGCACATGTCACAGCCGGCTGCACAGCCTTGCAAAATCTGAAGATTTTCATTTCTAAAAACAAGAAGCTTATGGCCACATCCTTGTTTACTTTGTACTGTTGTCTTCTCATTGGAAGATCAGAAATCTTACGCCAAACACCTTTAAGTCATTTAAAAGTGCATGCAATTAATTGTGTGCAAAGAAACGACAGTGTACATTTGTACATTGTGTCTAGACTGCAAGCAGTCACTTTCTGGATAGTTGAGAGGTCGTGCAAAATAGCCGAGTGCAAAAAAACTGGAGTGAATGAGTGGAGGGGGGCTAAGTAAGAGCTCGGAAAAAGGGGAAAGAAAAGAAAGGGACTGCACTCTTAGCTGACTAACAGATGCGTTCAGGATAGCTACGCCCACAATTCGTTATACCCATTAAAAATCCAATTAAAAATGACAGCTAAAAGATAACAACTCCGCATTGTTATTCAATGACCAGAACATTAGGAGCAAAGAGGAAGAATTGCTGAGCTTCCATGAAAAGCCAAAATCTCTAGAGGTGTGGTGCATTTGAATTTTTCTTCGAGGCCCAGACTAAGAGATATTGATGACACAAATGCCCAACATCGCGCAAGACAACTAGAAAGCTGTTGTTAATATCATATTTAGCATCCTACTGTGAATTCTGCCGGCAAAGCTTGTTCCGCGGGTGCAAAAATTTCATTGTACTTGTTGGCACCCATGTCTTTTGATAATTTTGGGATCTTCTCGAAGGCAACGTACTGCTTTTAACAAAATCATTTGACTGCAACTGGGCTTTGATAATACTGTGAAACGGAACAACAACCACAATTGAAGGTGTGTTGGCGTGTTTTTTTCGCTATTACAAAGCTTTGATATGTAATGGATTTCCTGAAACCATTGGGAAGAACGGTCATCACATTTTTTCCCAACAAGAGCGCTTGAGTACTGCTAGCTTGGCTGTTCCTCTTTGAGAACTGAGCTGCCGATCCCCAAGTCTCTTCTGGTTTATTACTCCTCGCTCCAGTCTTGCTGCGCTGTGAGGGCACCCTCTCAGCTGACCAGAAAGGGACTGCTTGCAGTCTACATTGTGTCATAACCATGGAACTTTTTGAATCACGTAGGTTTAAATTGCTCCTTGCGGTTCTCTATGCAATACAAAAAAGATTATCCCAATAACTTGTACAGTTTAATATTCTTAGATGACTTCGGGCATACAAACTTGGGTTCCACGTGTTGTTTTCATCTGGACTTACGATAGACTCGGTACAGTTGAACCTCGATTATCCGGACTTGTCCGGACCGCGGTAAATTAAGTCCGGATAATCGAGAGTCCGGATAATCGAAAATATGAATATTAATGAGATAGAAATGTAAACAAAAGGTTACAGCAAAGAAAACATGACTTTAAATATGAAATCGGTTTCCCAGATCTTAGTTGAATAAACTAGGCGTACAGGGCTTTCTCCAACTGCTCATAATCGGCCTGAGCTTCAGGGACTTTCATTTTATCCTTCGCTTGTCTCGATGCTGTCAGTAAATATTAGGATCTTTGTTCTTCCGTATGTCAGAGATCTGCTGCTTTCTGATGCCAAATTCTTGAGCTAAATTTGTCCCTTTTTCTTCTTTATCCAAACGTGAAATAATTATCTGCTTATCTTTAATCGATAGAACTGCTCCCTTTCGCTTCGTAGACATGTTTTTGATTTGAGTTTACGATCGATCGCTTGTGACTGTTTACATAACCCACGCGGAAGCAACTAAGCAAGTGTGAAATTCCCTTGGCTAAAAAACAATTGAGACAATCAGATATCAGCTGAACGCATCAGAATATTTATTTGTCTCGTCGCGCTTGCCAATTTTGAAAAGCGCACAGGATAATACGCTGTTTCAACAGTCTTTTGAAAGGATTATTGGGCGACGTTAAGTTCAAAACATCTCAACTAATTAATATTCATGAAAAAATTTGGGACCAGAGAAAAAAGTCCGGATAATCGAATAGTCCGGATAATCGAGGTTCGGCTGTATTCGTATTGTCAGTATTCAGCTGGAACTAACTTGCACACGAGGCTTATGTGGGGGAATCTTTTCACATGCAAATAGTTTCTAATATATTCCCCCACAAGAGCCTCCATTGCAAGCTCAAGTCAGTTCAATAAAGGGAATACGAATATGGCCTATTGGCAAAACCCTGTCACTCTGCTGCGGAAGGGGGGGGGGGGGGAGGGGGCTTCCGGGGGCATGCTTCCCCAGATCATTTTGATTTTAATTCTTCTCAAATGCCAAGAAATGCATTTTAAATTAATCAATGAATTCCTTAATTACTATACTGTTGCATCTGTACCTGATAGAAGCTGATATAACTTTATTTTCTCCGATCTTTAAATTCACCATCATGACACAATGATATCTCCTTTATTGACACCAACTCTAAAATAAACCAGGAATCCAAATGATATAACTTCCACTGCATTCAACACAACAATGTATAAATGGTGTATCAATCAGAATCTTTGGGCAGTGGAAAACAATCTTTAACCAGATGCACTTGTTGCCAGATTTACCAATAAAAGTTTGCATACTGATTAGAAACTTTGCTTATGATTTTTCTTTCTGGGGTAGGCTTCCTTCATTAGCACTTTCAAAATTTCCAGCTGGGCAGTTAACATTCCAACATCAACATCATTGGCTTAAGATATTTCCATGAACTGTAGCTTTCTGGAGTTATCCTGCAAGTTGAAGGTCTCGACTAAAAGGGACTCCATCTTTGCATAATGTATGCAGCAAAGCTCATTTGATCAAAACGCTGCTTAATAGCATTGACCATTAAGTCAGTAGATTTCCGAAGAAATCTTCATGGGCTTCTAACTGCTTGTCCACCCATCGAATGCAGATAGTTAATTGAGTTGTTACTGATATCTGTGTATTCGTCACATATGATAATGATAGAGAAGCAGCCACCATGAGTTTCTGACACTAAATCACAGATGACATAATTTGCTATTATGGCAATAATTTCATTTTGAATCTCGTGTGAAGTGTATTTTCCTCTTAGTTTTAGCAACTAAATAAAGTTTGATTTGTCATCAGTGTCACCCTACATGGCCAGTTCTTGCCGGGTAAGATATTGCAAACATTCTATAACTTTGATGAAACAGAATGCGGTTAGACTCCATCGTCTTTTTCACTGCAACCTTATATTGATAAGAGGTACATGTACTTTCTGGACAATGTTAAACTAACCGAGATGATAGAATGAATGACAAGAAAAACAATAATTTCACTTTCATTGTTTAAGATCAAGTTTGACAATACCTAAAATTATAAGTGGCTTAATAGCAACTGAATTCTACAATCAACCTGGCGGCAATTTATTAAAGAATTGCCTCATAAACTAAACCCAGTCATGAGCCCGGATGGAAATGGTCCAATCACAAAATTGCCCGTTTTCCTGAGAGGTCCACATGCCAAAAAAAGCCCGTTAAAGGACATAAACCTAGCGTATTAGGCAAGAATTAAAAAGTTATTTAATAATTATCACTGTTTACTGTTAATTGTCTGCCTGTCAAATGCGCATCAACTTTGCTAATTAATGATAATTGTAACTTTTGTCTGTTATGAACTAATGAGGTTTCTTCTGAAATTTTTTTGCTACTTTAGTTTATTTTTATTTTTTACAGCACAAAAATGAGGGAGCTAACCCCCCTCCCCCCCCAGCCCCTCCCCCTGCACGGTCCCTGACCAGGTTGTTTCAGTTTTATTCAATCATCTATTTTTATCTTTACTAATATTTATTCCATAAATTACCCGTCTAGTACTATGTGCAGCAGTTTTGTCCTTTTTAATACATTAGCACAAAAAGTGCTACCTGGTTTTTTTTGAAGAAGGTAACATGCATGGGCCGGTGGAAGTTGATTTTAATTATGAGCAAATCTCTCCAGATGACCAGCCTTTTCTTTCAAGTTTCAGGGGATTGGGTATACTATAATTATCGTTAATAACATTGCTGACTGTATCAGTCCAATAAAACTTCTCTTAATGAGTGCATGATTCAGTTGGAATCGTCAAGTGAAACTATTGTCACCTGTTCATTTGTCCAATATATTAGCTAACTCATAATTATGTTAAGGAAATTTACTGACTGCCCACCCTGAAATCACCAACAGATTATCACTTACATTCCTGGGTAAAATTCTTGGGACAGGTTTTTTTCATCACTAACTACAGAATGTACATGTATATGCACTATATTACCTTGACCTTTCAAATGTGCATTTTTTATCAGGTGTGCCACTAGATGGTTGATAATGAAGTGTCCAACAGTTTTTCAGGTTTATGGAAAACAGTCAGCCAACGTGTACTAAAATATTTTAATTACCGTAAGATTTGCGGAAACTGTTGGTCATTTGTCAGCTGACTGTGCAGTGTTTGTCCATGCACCATCAATCAGTTGCATGGTGACAATTAATTTTATCAACAGTCTGCCAAGAAACTCTCAACAGATATGTTACTGCTGAAAACTAAATTTAAAATGAATTCTCAGCTCTTCCAGGACTATCATGTCTTTAAAAGACCTGAAATGAAGAAAAGTTCAGAAAAGACTCAAGTATCATGTGAAATTGACAGAAGGCTGAATTTGGAGCCAAAGGTGAGACTATTCCTGCCGCCCTCAATGACCCTCGCAATTCCTTTTAAAGCTCCCCAAAGATCTGTAAAGATCCTCTTAATTCTTTCTAAGATCCTCAAGGATCTTGAAAGATCCAGAGGATCTGATAAAGATCTTTACTTAATGTTTAAGAGGATCAACAAGGACAATAAAAAGTTCTTTTCAAGGACTACCACAACACCATAATTAGGTCATTTTTTTCCTCAGGTGAAATTCCTCATTTTTCATTTCGGATCATACAAAGTCTAACAATACCAATAATTTTATTAACAAACATTGAAAATAATCCCTTGATCTTGCATCAGGAGCCAGTGGCCAGACCGTGGAAGTGTTGGGGCAAAGCCTGGCTTGACAACCAGGGTGAGCCTGGCCAGGGATAAAAACAAATATAAGGGAAGCCACGACTATGGGGCCAGCCGTGTCCAACCATGCCATGGCAGGCCAAAACCAAAATTGGCCAAGTAAATAGCTAAAAACCTTGGCTGGCCAGGGGATGAGAAGTGATGTGGTATCTGGCCAGGGAAACCATGTGAGCCTCGCCACATTAAAAATAAATTGTGGTATTGATTGAAGATTAAGGCCAGCCATTTAAGTTGAACCAAGGAAAGTTACTACATGTAGATTATAGCAAAACTTAGGATAATCCTGGCACACCAAGATGTTATTTTTTAATAGGTGAGTTAAGTCTACTATGATTACAAGACAGTGAAGTAAACAGTCTGAATTGAAGCTTAACAAACTGATCTATTATGCATTAGTCAGTTCATGTGGACATTTTCAAACTTAGATTTTCGCATTCTTTACTATATTTACACGTCTGTATAAACTACGTTAAATTTTATATAACGAATGAATTTCCTTAACAAATTAGTCATTGGATAGTATACTGCAAAATAGATTTAACAGTAGTCTCAAAAATATATACATGTACCTTGCTGTCTTAAGGGCCTAGTGCTATTTTCTAGAAAACACTAAGACAAATTACACCAGAGGAAAAATTACTGTGCTGAAAACTTAAACTTGAAGTTAATCCGGATCAGTTAGCACACAATTAAAACCCGAGTTTCAGTACATTTCTGTAATTAGTCATTTGATTTTTCATTTAAACTTTCCATAAAACGAAAAATTACTGGCTATCTCGACATTGTTGAGTATGTACACTGTATGCATCAGTCAATACCAGTACCCCCTCCCCCTAACCCGGCATTGGTGCATGGGCTTTCTTTCAAAATTTTCCACTCAGAGGGGAGGTGACTGGCCATTTAGACTACCCCAAGGCGTTTGACAGCCTTCTGATTTTCACCTTACACCATTATATTGTTGCTTTGTTTCAATGATAACTTATGTCAGGGAGGATATCAATGAGATGGTTAATTCAGGTACATGTATATGGAAAGTCATCAATACGGAGAAATTACCCTGCGAGCAAAGATCTCTGGAGTCTTTCTAGGAAGATCGAAGAGATGATCTCTGCTCGTAGGGTACTGAGAAATAGGATTTGAATACAAGACCTAGCTTGACGTGAATATAGGCGTTCATTAGAATTATTATTATCAATGGTAAAGCCCTTGGAGACACGAAGAAATCAATGTCTTCCGAAATTGCACCGTGGCCGGGCATTTGTCCCCACTGTGGGGCATTTGCCAGTTTATTTTAGCTTATTTTCATAAATGTTTTGTCGTTTTCTTAAAACTTATTTTCATAAATGGTTTATCCCAAGCTAAATTTTGACTAGTAATGCTGACTAGTTAGGATTGATCCTGTCAATTAACCGGCTAGTCTAATGTTCCAAAAACTTATTTCCCATGGACCACTGTCCATTGCAACCGCACTTAACTTACTAGACCACCATGCACGCCATCCTCATATTCTTGGTTTTTGTATGAATTTATTCTTAAATTTTTATTTTTTATGTTTACTTTCAGATTAAATGGTTCATGCATCAGAAGGAGAGAAAGTATAAACTCCTGTCCACCCATTTTGAAGACCCTATGCTTAAAGACCAGTGGTACATTGTAAGTCGATCATTCTCCGTAACATCCTTTTCTAAATATCTTTACCCCTTTTTCCGTGTTATGTCAATGTTAATCGCTGTCTGCATATACATGTGTATGTTATCCAATAAGAGGATTTTTTAAAGACATGTCATTGTAAAATTTAGGAAAGACTGACCCATCATCATTAATTAAGCAACCTATATGTAACACTCAGATATCGCTAATTGCTGGAACAAATTGAACAAATTGTCAAAATATATCTCTAATAAATCAAGTTTGAGTTCCTTGCTATAAGATATCTTGGACTGAGAATTTTTGTGTCCGATTTCTGACCAAAATGAGGCATCTCAGGCATAAATGAAATGTAAGATAGAAAACCAAAGCCTGATATGGTACATAAATCATAGAGAAAAAAGAGGATTACGGAACTATTTTACAGAACGCAATAGACCTCTGAAGAGGGCAAAGTTAACACGACTCGCTTGGAGATACATGGAGATACATGGAACTTGTATCTCAAGTATCTAACTGCAATTATAACCCCAGTGACCTCTCTCGAATTTATCACTTTTTTTTCCTTCATTTTATTTGCCCCAATCTTTAAACAATCAATAGGTTTTCTACATTGTACATATATATTGTTGGCAGGAGATCCCAGCAAGTTTTTGCAAACTTTTCTTTAGGGGATCCCCTATTTCTTAATATTTTCTATTGTTACATAATTTGATAGCTGTCAAATATATATACGTACCTATGTAATTAATATTAAGATTAGTATTAGGATTATAGTAGTAAAAGATTGTGATGGCGATGTCGATAATTTAAACTTTATGTACTGATGTCTGAGCAATAGATCTGCTTCACTTTCCGCTTAAATGAAAAGTAGGATTTAGCATCTTTCACCTCATCAGGGAGATTATTCCACAATTTAGCACCTCTAGCTTTCAGAGAGAATTTTCCATAATTTGTTCTAGTATACCGAATATGTAACTTTGCTGAAGATCTTGTATTATACTGATGAAATTGTTTGTTTTGTACAAAATAGTTTTTAAAAGTATTTGGTAACATGTCTGCTCTTTGTGAGTACATAAAAAGACTAGTTAGAAAAGTATTAAGCTGGAATATGTCTAGTATTTTTAGTTGTTTGAACAATGCAGTAGTTGAGTCTTGGTATCTTGAGAAAGTCATGAGGCGAATAATTTTTTTCTGTACCTTGTGAAGACATTTTAGTGTGGATGCATAATTACTACCCCATACAATATTACAATAGGTAAAATATGGATATATCATTGTGAAGTAAACATTTTTTAAAGTAATTTTGTTTACATAGTGTCTTAATTTGGCTATAATACCAGACAATTTTGATGTCTTATTACGTGTGTGGTTAATGTGATTTTTCTAAGTCATTTTATCATCTATTCTAACACCTAGGAATTTTGTCCATTTTAGTGAGTCTTGCTCTATTTCTCGTTGATTGATTTTAACGCCTAAGTGCATATCTAATTTTTTTTCCCTTTGTCTTAAAAATCATAAAAGTCTTTTTACTGGTATTTAGGGTTAGTTTGTTTGAGCATAACCAATCGAATACTTTACTAATTTCTTCATTAGAAGAAGAAGATTTGTGTCATCTGCAAACAGAATATAATGAAATAAATTAGAACAAATTATTGTATTTTCGTTATTTTCTATTGCTGAGGTAATCTTATCGACAAGTTCTATAATTGCTTGTTGAGTTGAGCGCTTTGCTCGGAAGCCATACTGATGATCAGAGAGAATATGATGTTTGTTTAAATAAGATATTAATCTCCTGTGCATAAGTCGCTCAAGAACTTTACAGAAACAAGGAAGGACTGCAATTGGTCTGTAGTTTTGAAATACGTCCTTATCACTTGTTTTATAGACCGGAGAAACTACTGAGATTTTTAGCTGATTAGGTATTATACCTGTAATTATTGACTGATTAAAAATAAATGTAAGTGGGTACGAAATTAACTTGCTTATTTCGCATATTACTCTGGGATTTATATCGTCTAATCCACTACCTTTGTTAGGGTTTAACTTTTTGAGCTCATTTTCAACTTCGGCTGTTGTTATTGGATCTAAGAATATGGACTCTACATAATTGTTATTTAGGTATTTATTAAAGCTATTTGGTGTTTTAGGTATTTTCTTGGATAATGATGGACCTGCGTTTATAAAGTATTTGTTAAATCTATTTGCAATTTCATTTGCATCAGTTATGATATCTACACCTTCTTTGAATTGTGATGGTAAATTTTGTTTTTTTGAGGCTTTTCCTACTAACTCATTTATGATGCTCCAGGTTTTTTTCATGTCATTTTTTGCTGTATTTAATTGTTGTTGGTAGTAATTCTTTTTAGCTATTACTTTTAAGCTATTAAATTTATTTCTGTACTTTTTATATTTCTGTTCATTAAAAATTGATGGACTTTTAAGATATCTTTTATAAAGAATATTTTTCTTTTTCCTAGATATAAGGAATCCTTTCGTAATCCATGGCTTCTTTTTATGGTCTATTTTGTTTAGTGTTACTTTCTTGGTGGGGTGATGAGTGTCATATATCTCTTTAAATTGTTCCATAAAATCATTGTATGCTTCTTGAGGATTTTCTAGGTTTGTTATATTCTCCCAGTTAGTTTTAGCTTATTCATCTTTTAATTTTTTCAAAATTTTTTTATTAATGATTCGTATATTTTGTTCTATCGGGGCATGTTTTGTATCTAGTTTATCCATTGTTATATAGAATATAGGAAGATGGTCTGATAGATCGGATATCAAGATGCCTCTTTTACTGTTTTTATTTGGACTATTTATAAATATGTTATCTATTGAAGCAGCTGATTTGTCAGTAATTCTTGTGGGTTTTGTTATTGTAGGAAAAAATGACGGTGCATACATTAGGCTTATAAAGTCGTTTATAAAAACACTATCATTAAATTTTAATATATCAAGGTTATAGTCACCAATTAAGTAAGTTTCCTTTCCTTCGTTATTAAGGCATTCCAGAGTTTTGGTTAGGTTTTCTTCAAATTTGTTAAATGTATTATTGGGAGGTCGATAGATAACTCCAACAATTTTGCTTTTCTTCCCTTTGAACCTTAACTCGATAAACAATGACTCGAGTATTTCTTCGTGAAATGTACTTAAGTCATCTCTTACTTTAAAATCTAGAGTATTTGAGATATACATTCCGACTCCACCTCCATGTTTGTTATTTCTTGTTTTACTTATAAACGAATAATTAGGCAGGTCGAAATACTTTTCGCTTATATCATTTAGCCATGTCTCGCTCAAGCCTATAACTGAGAAGTCATGATTTAATGACCTAATGTATTCACTGATGTCATTAAATTTGTTGTTTAAACTCCTAATATTCCAGTGTAGTAGTGAAAATGCCTTTTGCTTAATGGATTCGATGTTATTGACCTGATTTTCTAGGAAGTAGTCACAACTTATTAGGTTTTCTATCATTGCGTTACTGTAATGTTGATCAGGATCTTGACCTGCAGTTAGATCAGTTTTGAATCTGTCATCATTTAAGATAAGTGGATTGAATAATAAATTCCTAACCCTATGCGAAATTTCAGAGATATTACATGCATTTCCTTGATTATTTTGTACCATTTCGTTATACTCATCTGATTCAAGTTGTTGAAATGGCAGTGATTGACTGTCATTACACTTGTTGTTACTGCTAGTCATTTGATTGTGTTGGTCAATGTTCAATCATCTTGATTTTGTAACTGATGAATTTCATCTTGTGAGCTGATCATGACAATGGTATCATCCATCTTGCGTACTTTAATTTTGCCATCTGTTGTCCAGGCACCTTTTATTTTGTTTGCAATTCTCATTTGATTTAGCGCTTTCATCCTTTCGGCAGTTTGTTTCGTTAGATCTTCAGTTATCCAAAATTGTGATCCTTTGAATTCCTTCTTGGCTTTCATGACTTTTACCTTCATCTTGTGAGATGCAAACTTGATAAGCACGGGTCTTGCTTTTTTCACGTCGCGTCTACCTTCGGGGCGGTATTTTCCTGCTCTGTGAGCAATTTCAATATCATTTTCCTCCACGTCGATCTTCAATTTATCTTTAAGCACTTGGACAGCCAGGGTTTCAACTGAGGTTTCTTCAGCTTGCTCTCCAATGCCGAACAGACGTACACTGTTCTTCCGAGTGCACTGTTCTAACCTGTTGAGCTCCTGCTGTGTGTTTGCCATTCTTGCTTGCAAATCCTGTTCAAGGAACTGGAAGCTGGCATTGATGTCGCCCTCAATTTCTTCCTTTTTCTTTTCCATTTTCCTTTCTACTTTCTCGTTAACTTCTTTTTCTAATTTTTCAACTTTCTTGTCAAGGCGAGATTCGAGCGCTATCATTCTCTCTTCCAGCTTGTTATGTTTGTCTTGTATATCAGCTTTAAGAGAAGCGATCATCTCATATACATAATATCTCCTTCTCTTCTGCTTCATCACTCTTCTTCACCTTCTTGTTAATTGCCTTTACAGGAGTTTCAGTACCATGGGGGCTGTTTGGTAGATTACGTTTTTGCGAATTGTTGTTAAGCTTTCGCGGAGGCGTCTTTACGCTCGCCATGTCACGCATTCACAACGATTGTCTGAATTCTGTGAAGAGGCAGTCGTGTGATAATCTGGAACAATCCTTGACAGTCGAATGAACAAGTACATTAGCCATTGTTCGATTAATAAAAGCTACTGTGTGTTTGGAATTCAAATTCTTACCCACAGTAAGAATCTGTTTAAATGTACAAATAAATGGAAATGTAAACAATCAGTATAATATTACGACGGTTCCTGTCTCTAGATCAAAGGTGATAAAAGGATTTTTAAGCTAATCCGTGTGAAGTACGAGGTATTCTTCTTCAGTAAAAAATGTATTCCCCCATACAAGAAATACAAGAAAGCCATAAAGGCTTAATAAGTGGCCTATTTTGCTCCACAGTACGCCTCGCAGATTTTCTAAACCTTTTTCTCGGCGCGATTGAGCTAATTGAATAGTTTTAGTCAGAAAGATAGCGTGATATTGTCCTACAGCACTTCTGTTACGCGGTTACTCGACGTCATTGCGTTATGATAACGTTAACGTGATGAACAAGCCACCTGATTCAGTGATCCAGTGTCCATGCGCAATGATATTTACAGCCAAACGAATTCGCACGGATCAAAAAAGACATACGAAGTCATTTAACTCAACTGAAACACCCTCAGACGTTTCTCCATCGTATCTTTTTATCATTCTACCTCCATTTTGTCCGAAATCCCTGTTAACATGAACCACAATCTTGTTCTATTCGATCTTTTCAACACTGTTGGCTTTTATCTCCCCAAAATAAAAAGTGCGAGGTTTAAACATCGATTTCATGTACATGTTATCGGATAGTGAGCTTGGGCTGTAAGTGTATTACCTTAGTAAATTTCGATAGAAAAAACAAATTTTATCTAGATTGTGACTGGCACATAAAAGATTACTTTCATGTCTTGCCTTCGAAAAGTGTGACCCTGGACTTAGACGCATCTTTGGTGCCTTTCTGAATTGTCTTTTCTTCCCTAATATCTATTTTTTTCTCGGCAACATCAACAAATCGCGAAACCGCCATCTTAAAAATCAATAATCTCACTATAATCACCTCGCGCGAGGTGATTATAGCAGGATATGATGCAATCCTCGACCAATGAGATCGATAGAATCTCTATAATCACGTGAGTAATTATACTAATAATTTATTAAGTACGATTTATTATTAACTTTTATTTTCATTATTACATCAAAAGGCATTTCTGAGTTTTAGTTTTGTTATTCCTTAGGAAAGACCTGTTGGATCTAGCAAACCAACATATAATGTAGCTTCTGTGTGGGAAGCTGGCTACACAGGGAAAGGAATTCTGGTGGCAGTAGTTGATGATGGAGTTGATGGCAGCCATCCTGAACTACGTGCAAACTATGTAATTGTCATCTTACATGTATATCTCTTTTCCAGTGTTAAAATTTCCAAGGGATTCAGTAATGCTTGAAGTGAACTACGGGCTTGGTATTCACCTCCTAGCAAAAAAGAAAGCTGATTTGCATGAAATTTTAAGATTAACCCCATGGGTACCCGCCTTGAGATATTCTGTTGCGGTTTAGATCTGGAACTGCTCAAGTTCTCCAGGAGGGTAACTGAAAACAAGCAAAAGTGGAGAAGTTGCAAGGTTGCAAACGTGCTCGTAAACTCGGGAAAATATTGTGATTGAAATATTTGCGATCACCAGATGTTTCACAGAAGTTTTAGCAGGTGCTTACTTCACGACCCCATCTGCTTTCTTTTTTGCTGCCTGCAAACAGGCAAGGTGCGGTTTACTTCTTGTCAACTGCTTCTAACCTGATGAATTCAAATACCTTTTACTCTAACTTGATTTTTAAGACAAGCCCATTTCTTTTTGGAATGATAATTTTGTGGTATTGTTGTCAAAAGCTATCTATTTAGTCATTTTTTTTCTTAATTTACCTGTCCTTCTTATTCAGAATTTAACAGCTAGCTATGATTATGTGGATGGAATGCCAGTCTCTTTTGGGAAACCAGTACCAGGGTAAGTGGCCATGTAGTCTAAAGGCCCGTTTAAACGAATCATTTAACCAACATTCGTTCAACAAAAGTTGAACAGATGTTGGGAAAATGTTGGATGAACGGAGTGTTCAAACGGTTTCAACGCCATTCAACATTTTCAAGAACAAAAGAAATGATGAGTCGATGTTGAATGAAAGTTTAAACTAATTTAAATTTGATTCAACACAGCTTTCAACAAGCTTGTTGATGGTAATGATGATCATGATGATCATGATGATCATGATGATGATGGTGATAATGATTGTTGTTGTTGTTATCATCACCATCATCATAGGATAAATAATCCTATGACTGCTTGTGTGCATTTTGTTGTCTCAGTTGTGATGGTTCGACGGTTCACAAATTTCACAAGCGTATGTGAAAGTTCACTCGTGCTCATAGGTTAGAGAGTTACTCTGAATTCTGGGAACGGTATTAGCATACTGTTCTGTTGAAATTTATTTGAATTGATACCTTTTTAAAGGTTTTAATAAGCATGGATGTTTACTTAGTGCTTTTTTTTCTTTCCAGCCACGGCAATAACTGTGCTGGTATCATAGCTGGTGTTGCCAATAATAGTAGGTGCGGAATGGGATTGGCGTACAATGCGAAAATTGCAGGTAATTTTCGTTTAGTCTATGTTAATTTGTTTCATATCAATTTAAGGACGTACAGAGGTATTTTCGCTCAGTTTGTGACTATGCGGGAAAAGTAGATCTTATCAAGGGCTATTGGAATCCAAAAAGAAAATTGGGGGTAACCATGCACGCATTTTTTTTTTAGAGATAATTAAGAAACAATAATTCTAAAGAGCGCTAAAATACGAAGCAATGTATGGCATTCTTCATCAAATTAAAGCTTTATTTTCTCTGAAAAATACATGGTCACCCCTAATTTTCTTTTCAAATACTAAGAGCACTTACTAGGTTCTGCTTTCTCCGCATAGTTAAAAACCGCGCAAAAAAATCCCTGCATTAGTTGGCACCACCCATAGGAAACCAGAGTATCTCAAAATGCGCAGAACGTGTGCGCAGTAACAAAAGTGGGCACCGTCCTTAAAGTACTATCAGTTGTGTTAATGATGAGAGGAAGGTAAATTAACTTCTTTTTAAGCATCAGATACGAAAGGTTTCTATTCAGTACTTTCTAGCGTTGTGCGTAATGTTCTATACATCACGCAGTGGGCTTGTAATGGTCTCTATAAGAGATAACCCCTTGAAGTGGTCTACTAAAAATTATACCTCAAGGATCACCAACAGTGCTGCATCATAAATAGAACCAGTTCAGATTACCTTCCTGTTACGACTGGCTTACCCCAGGGGAGTATTCTGGGACCTGTCCTCTTTTTGGTGTTCATTAACGTTCTCCGCAGCATCAGTGATCGACAACACTATTGCTCTTTTCGCCGACGACTCCAAGTGCTCTTATGTAATCAATAGCACCAATGACTGTGTTTCTCTGCAGTATGATCTTAAATAGTTTGCAGACATGGTGTCGAGATTGGCAACTAAGACTTAATAGCTCCAAATCTTTTTATTCGATTACAAAATTGGATGTGTTTCTCCGTCTCATGTATCCTCACAAAAAGATCTTGGAGTAATGTTCACTAGTGATCAGAAGTGGAACCGGCACATACACAATATAACTTCCAAAGGTTACAAAACACTGGGTTTTCTTCGAAGGCATTCTTGTCGCGACTTTGAGACTGGTAGTAGAAGACATTTGTATCGCACCTTTGTCAAATACGCTCACTGCGCTCGATCATCAGTTGGAATCCAGTGAACAAAACTCTATGCAAATATCATTTTGAGCGTAAAGATAGCCTGTTCCAGGCTCCTAGAGAGACGCGCGAAGGAGAGGCGAGGGGACGAAAACGAGGGGGGACTCTCCCCCAGTATCCCCTCGTTTTCGTCCCCTCGCCTCTCCTTCCCGCGTCTCTCTAGGAGCCTGGAACTGGCTAGCGTAAAGAAAATTATCGTAACTCGATTTAAATAGCCGATCCCGTCCTGAATGATACCTACAGTGTACACGATGTTTTGGTATTTTTTAGACGCCCATCTCCACATAATCATTTAGCTTGGAATGTCAGATCTGTTGAAACGAGTTTTTTACGTTTCAAGAGGATGCTTTGCCCTCCTGTATAACAGTTAACATCGCAATTGTTGTTGTTGTTGCTTAATAGTTTGCTGCATATGCACTAAAAATAAATATAGGACCAGAAAGGATAAGGAATTTGTAAGGTTATTACGTTCAAACGGAAACCATAAGCAGAAATGCTATTAAAAAGTAATTTTGGAGCATGGCTAAATATATTTATTATTCAACACATTGTGACACTGCCCAAATATGGTCATGGTGAACTCAATATACGTCGCCCGCACACAACAGATATCCTGCGATATATATGCGTTATTGACCAAGCTTGTTCGGTCAAGATGGCTGGATATTGGCCAATTTTTTTTTTTTTTTGTGCCTTTTTATGGACCTCGACTTCGTCTCGGTCCATAAAAACGCAAAAAAAGACGAGGCCAATATCCAGCCATCTTGACCGAACAAGCTTGGTCAATAAAGGATTTATTGTATGGCTTTATCTTCAAGTCAAAACTACAACAACAAAACAAAACAGAACAAGAAACTGTTCTGCTCGGAAAGAAATTTTTTATAGCCGGCCGGTATAAGATTCATTTTCAGTGCATTTTTGGATTAGCATGTAATCATGGAAAACAAGAAATCCTAAATTATCTCAAGGCTCTAACTTGATAATGGCTTAAAGGGAGTATATAATTATTGAGTACAAAAAAATTAAGATTATCGCAAGTGCGGGAAGATTTTAATAACATCCGGCAAACTCGCCATTTTCAGCCGATCACGCGGTGGTGTAAATAATAAACATTTTTACACAGTTTTCGGCCTCCAATCAATAATTCTTGAATGAAACAATACATTTTGAAATTATATGCAAACATTAGCCGAAAAATAGACCGGGTAAATCAGAAAACTGGGCGAAACTTTGAAAATATTTTGTTGTTTACCACAAGGAAGACGGGGCTAAATCAAAAACGAGCTTCTTCGGCGAACTTGAAAAAAAAAAACACTTTTCTTAACTGCTCTAGACACTTAACGCACTATGATTAAATTAGTCATTGCAAATCTAGAGAACTAATCAATTTAGTACTCGACTTGAGACAATAAGTTTTACAAAATCAATCTAAGCTTAAGCTTATCTACACACAGAGCAACTCACCGATTCAACTCGCACTCATTGTAGCTGAAACAAAATTTTCACTACACCAAGATGATTCTGTTCTCTTTCCTTTCCTCTAGGTAAATGTTGACACAGTTTACTAACATTTTAGTAAGCATTTTCAGCCAGAACAACGAGTCGAAACGAGAAAATTGAAGAAAAGATTGCATTGTTGCTCAGGGTTAAACTTTCGACGCCAAGCGGATGGGAACCGGGTCATCCCGAGCAGGCAAGATAGCTCCATCTTGCCCGCTCAGGTAGCCAATCACAGCGCAGGATTTGACTCATCTTGCCCGCTCGCGGAGCCAGCCATATAATAAACGTAGTTTCCGTGCGTCGGGGAGAAAAATGGCAGAGCACTTTCAAAAAGTAACGACCTCGCAAGAACACCAAACTATTTATAATAACGCTGTTTTGTATTGAACACAAAGAAGACAACCAAGTTTGCTGTTAAGAATTGTAATGGTTAGTGCAAAAACGACTGCTTTATACCTTTCTGTTTATGAACTGGCAAATTACACTTCTGCAAAAACGTTTGATATATTTTTCGCTAGACTTTTGGACTGTCCCTTATTCTAGGACTCAGAAATTAGAAACAGAACATGTATTTCCTTAGATTGGTTGAGGCTCTCGCAACCGTTGAAATAGATCTCGACTCGTCTTGTAGAGATGGAGAAAACCACCTGAGAAAATCTGAGCTCGCACTGAAGTGTCTCGAGAAATTTTAGCTTTCTGTCAGACAAAAAAGAGACGGAGTACAAAGCAATTATTCTCAAAAGCATCAGAGCCGCCTAAAAAACCGGTTAGTTTCATAAAAGATCCAGAGTTCTTGCAAGCAACAAGGCACTAGAATGCGTTTGTCAAACCACTGAGGAAAGATCGTGAAATTGCTTGCGTGGGAAACAAAGAAACACTCACCCGAGAAAATTCGTTGAAAACTGGGTTTTCCAGTCTGTTCAGCTCGGCCCGGCTGGCACAACAAATCGTTCGCAGCTTCAAAATACTGTTTGGTTTTAGCTTTTGAGGCTAGAATTTTGCCTGAGCGATTGGCGCACTAGACGAGTACTCAATTTTTTAATTTGATGCAAAACGCTCTCGATTTCATTCAAACTTGAACAAAGTTGCCACTTTCATTCATGGGTCAGCGCGCGGGAAAATGTTACAAGTTTCTTTTTTTGACAAATAAAGATCGCCTCCAGCATTTTTGCCATGAACCTGTGCTTTGTTATCAATGTGTTGAATAATAAAACAATTATCCTGCTCAATCTTGCGGAATATCGCCTGATTTTAGCCAACTCGGCCTACGGTCTCGTCGGCTAAGTATCAGGTGATATTCCGCGCGAATTCGCAGGATAATTCTTAAATATTAGTCATTTCTTGTTGGGTATCCTGTGATGGACTATCATCCCATCCAGGGGAAGAGTAGCCATACTCCTGTCACCTATATAAACTAAATTCGATTTTGAGACGGCATTACCGGCGGCTTCAGTGAAACTGTAGCCATGGTAACATCCGTGCGCGAAATGTTTTCTCGGGGCGGGTTATTTGAATTTTTGCCTTTAGCTTTTACGTCAAAACAAAGAAAATGCAAAACTTTACAGTCCATAAGCACCTACCATTGATGAAATTGACGAGCTAGTAGGTTTGAACATTTTACCAGCAAATTTTATTGAAAAATTGTTACCGCCGAGATATAGACAACAACATGAAAACAGTGATGAATAAACCTCAGAACCAGAAGCAAGAATAAAAAGAGCAACCATCCTAGTATTCAAAAACGAAAAAAGAGCATTGTTATCCTGGCTTAGATGCCGTGGAGATTTAGAAATTTGAAAGAAACCAAGCGGCGAAGAATACTGTAAAAATTACCGAGTCTGCCGTTCGGCGCTACGATAAGAAGATCAAATTGACAGATCTGAGCCATGAAAAAGAACGCAGCAGAGACATCAGAAAAGAAACAGATCCTTTTGCTTTGAAAATGCCATAATTTATTGGAATTTAAGCTCATTGTTATTTACCATGGCCGCTTTCACACTCAAGAAAGTCTTTTAAGTAAATTTCTCTTCATCGAATTTATAATCACTCTTTTTCGCTTACCTTCAAGAAAAACGTTGTATCCGCTGTATCATGGTACATGTTCACCACAAAAAATATTATAGGTGGTCCTTGAACAGTGTCAAAAGCTTTGTAAACTCAAATGAAAAGAAATAAACAACACCATCCAACGTCGCATGTTCATTCACAGAAGTAAAATTTTAATCTGTGCGCGCCGAACCCATTTAAGTGCCGTGCTGTCATACTTATATGACCGTTTTTGAGCCAATCAGAAACCGTCATTTTGAGACGACATTATCGTAAAATAACGTCGTCTCAGCGCAATGAGAAGATCCCTCAGGATCGCGATAATGCTAGGTATCCTGTGATGGACTAAGATCCCATCTGGGGTTACTAGTATTACATGCTGGGTAGTTTGTGATGACCTAGCATGCCATCTAAGGGAGTTGCAATACTCTTAGTCACTTTATTCCGCGGAAACCACAGTAAAGGGCTAGCTATGTAGGTTACTTGTGACCTGAATGTGATACTTTGTCTTCGCTTTTTCTTCTCGTCTAAATCTGTAGTTAAGGTTGGCACCTTGATGTTGAAAGCAGTTAATCCTAGTAACTGTTTCCAGGCTCCTGTTTAGTGTGGACAAATCTGCTTGTCATCTGGCTATTTTTTATCTCCTCTTTCCCCAGGTATTCGCATTTTTGATGATGAGGGCATGTCTACTGATGTAACGGAGTCGAAGGCCTTAATCCATGAAATAGAAAGTGTTGACATCTATTCCAACAGCTGGGGGCCTGGGGACATGGGCTTGGAAATTGAGGGTCCTGGACGACTGACGAGTGAAGCTATAAGACATGGCATAGAAAAGGTTTGGTATGAAGTAGTGTTTACTGTATATGGGTGTACCTGTATTCAATGTGTGAATTCTTAACTCAAAACGAGTCCAAATGTATTTGGAGGCTTTAAGACTAAATTGTTAAGTTCGAGTTCATACTAATCAGGAGGTTTACATTTATATCAGGTATACGTTGGATGTAAATATTTGATTGGAGTAGATCTGCAAAATATATTTGGTCGTTACTTGTGGTACAGATATATGAAGGACTTAACATGCAATTGATAAAACGTGATGCTTGTCTTTAACAAGGTCTAACGTACGGTTCATAGTACGTGGCAAAGGCGTTTGTCTCTTGGGTTTTTTGAATTATTGTAGTGGCCAGTTAAATTCGTAGCGTTTTATTCCTTTTTCTTATTAACTTGAGGATATATTACCAAAAGGAAGATTCTTACCTGCCCGCCTAAACCACGTACCCTTTGTCCGTTATACGTTTCCCGCTTATTTTCTTGAGTAACGTGCTGATCCCTGAATAAACGCTGGGTTCAAGTAAAGCATGGCTTTAAGAGGTCGAGTTCTAAAGAATTCACTCGACAAAATATGGACTGTAACTCTTGGAAAAGCCAAGAAATTTTTCCCTTTCGAGAGGCTATCTTGTTTTGCCTGTTGTTTTTATTTTACAGGGTCGCGGTGGCCTGGGTGCTATCTACACCTTTGCAGCTGGAAATGGTGGCTTCACAGGAGACAGTTGTTCGTATAACGGTTATGTTAGCAGTATTTACACTATTGCTATTAATGGTGTGAACTCTGATGGCTCCAAACCGAGCTACGCAGAGGAATGCCCTGGCATCTTGGCCACGGCGTACAGTAGGGATTCATTAAATCGGATTGGAAAAGTCGTAAGTATAAACAAAAGTGAAAACGTTGTTGGCTGTTTTTGTTTGTTGTTTTTGTAGCTACTTCTCTTCTTAGAGAAGTAGCTACTGTGTCATCGAGTTGTAAGTCCGTAAGTGGCCCAATCTACGGCATGTTTCTGTTGCCCGAAGTTGGGTCGAGGTCACCACGACAGGCTGGCGAGATCTCAGTCGGCTTTGTTCGTAGATCCTTGTTTATTCAAAATGGCCGTCGCGTCTCTCTTGTGTGAATTTTCATGGTTGCAGTTTGTAGTTCTTAGAACGAAATCACAGGTTTTCAATACTGTAAATCAAAAGAAAAACTTCTAAGGAACACTCGGCTGCTTAAAAAGAGGAAATCAGTGACTTCAAAGCGGAGAAATGCCGGTTCGAGATTGTGTCAAGGCGAAACATGTGCGATGGGAAACAAGATCTGCAAATCATCGCATGAGCTGTAGACGTTCTCGGAAATTTTTGTGTGCTGCTGGCAATCCACTTTACAAAATACTACAGGTTTGGATAAGAATTTCACCGTGCTTTATGTAAATTAGTCGATCAAATAGTTTCAGCGAAATTTTCGAAAAACGAGAAATTGTGCTTTAGTCATGTTTAGTGACTCGCAGTTCGCGTAGCTTCACTCGAGGCGAAAATTGAACGAATTTGCTTTTCAGGCGTGAACACAGGTTTGTCTGATTAAATTTTTTAATTAAGAAAGCTTATTGTCTGTTTATCTGTGTGTTGATTCACGGAATTTCTTCACCATGCGATCTGATGTAAACACGGGTGAGCCAATACTGTCCCCTGTGTATTTAAAAAGTGTAAACAAACCGAAAGCCTCCAGCGTAACCCAAATTCATCCATATGACAAAACGATCAAATTACGCCGCACAATTTTGGCACTGACTAGAGCAGTTCATTAACCCTTCTGAATTTGATACAACATTGCTTATTTACTGCAATATTCTACAAAAATAAAGCAGTAGCCATATGCGGTCATAGACTGCCTATAATGTTATTTCCTTCCTACAGAAGTAGCTACATGTAGTCCTCGACTACCTATTTTTTTGTGGGGGTTGTTGTTTTTATTAGTTTATTATTTTTTTGCCACCGAAGTGTTTTTGCTTTGAGATAAATAATTTAAATAAAGGTAAGGGGAAAGTTCCTAATAAATAATGTGAGTAATTTGCTTAAAAATTTGGAAATTAGAAGGAGGGTGAATGAATTTATTTATTTATTTATTATAATTCACGAAGGTTTCCCATCACTGTGAATGTGCATGTGAAAGATTAAAAATACAAGCAAAAGGTGGTGCTATTATGTTGCAAATAGAAATAAGTAAATAAATAAATAAATAAATGAATAAATAAATAAATAAATAAATAAATAAATAATAATAAATATACAAAATTAGTGGGAGAGACTAAAACAGTTCGTCATAGCAGATTTGAAATCTTTTAATGTTCTGGTAAAGAAGTTGTACTTGTCGGTGTTACTGTTACTGCCAATGTTAATAAATTTACTGCCATGATAGGAGCATGTAACACACATGGGGTGCGCAATGTACTCCGGGATATTAACCGCAATTTTGTTGTTCATTATTTTGTGCATGGTAGCAAGTCGCGCAATTTTGTGTCTTAGTTCTAATGAGTGCCAGTTCAGATCGTTCAGAAGGTTTGTAGCGGTACTGGCTTCCCGCACATAGCAGTTTTTCACAAATCTGGCGGCTCACCGCTGAACTCCTTCGATATCTTGACAGTGTTTTTGAGTATGTGGGTCCCACACGCTACAGGCGTATTCCAGACAAGGACGAACGAGGGTGAGATAGGCCTGACTTTTAACACTTTTTGGACAGGAATAAAGATTACTTCTGATGAAACCAAGGGACCGGTTAGCCTTCCCTATCATATTCTCTATATGAAAGCTCCAATTCAAATTGGAAGACAATTCAACTCCCAAATAAGGAAGGAACCCCATTCAATTTGTACTGATGGATGATTGGAGTTTTTGATCGATAAACATTCAAGATCGTGCATTTGTCACGATTAAGGGACATTTGCCAGAGATTGGTCAAGGCGACGAAGCTATCAAGGTCTTGTTGTATGGTATTGGCGTCATCCTTGTTGCTCACGGTTGCATATAAGAGTGTATCATCGGCAAAGAGACGAATGCGGGACTTTATATTTACACCTATGTCGTTAATGTAGATAAGAAATTAGGATGAAAAATGAACGTAGATAAGAAATGAGGATGAAAAATGAACTGTGGCGAGGGGGTACTCAGAAACCATAAGGCTTATATCGAATGGACTTCCTCATGGTAATACGTAAATACAATTAGCTTAAGAACGGCAACAGGATCATTTTTCCAGTGTTCACAGTAATAGAGTAGATAGTTGGCTCGGCAAGTATCGGATCGGTAGTCGCCCACAGATCTAGTGTTGTAATGATGAACTTGGTTATGAAAAAAAGTAAATTGGAAAATAGGGCAGGAGGTATGTGGTGATGGTAAAAGAACAAATTTTGCAACGGGAAATACGTTGAGCTTAAAAATATCTAATATCTTAAACTGGTGAAAAAGAGGAGCAGAGTGTGCCCGATAACATAAAGAGTTGGTGAGAGCTCGCACAGCGCGTTTTCGTAAAATAAACATTGTGTTTAAGATTACCGTATACTTTTAAAGGTGTCTCGCGTCCAAGCTATGTAGCGCGTCGGGTTTAAACTGTAGATACCTAAACCCCTATATCAAATTAAAGCTGATAGAGCTCGCTATCAAGCGATACCAAGAAATTTGAAATAAAATTATTTGTGGAATTTTTCACGACCTCTAAATGCCAGCGTCCGTATCACTTTTTGAAAGCTACAAGTCAAAGCGAATTTTGTTTTTCGCTAATTTAATTTGCTTCTCAGTTTCCGGTCCCAAAGCGTTAAAAAAAACCTCTCTGCGTTTTGCCAAATTCAATTGCAGTCAAAAGTTACAGTCGTCCAATTTCTAAATAGGATTAAAAAAATGTGGAGTGATTGAACAAAAATCGCTCCCGGAGAAAAAATATTTCGAAATAAAAAATTCGCAGACAAGTTTTTGTTGTTTCTATGTTTAACTAGCTAAGTGTCCAAATATGAAGAGAAACGAACAAGTTCCCTTTGAGTTTAAGCTCTCTTCAAGTGAAAAAATTGATTCGAGAAAACAGCGCTTTAAATTCGATAATTCATTGTATTTCAAAATTTTTGGTATAGTTTGATAGCCAGCTTTGTAAGCTTTAATTTGATATAAGGGTTTAGGTATCTACAGTTTAAACCGGGCACGCTACATCGCTTGGACGCGAGACACCTCTAAAGGTATACGGTAACCTTAAGTTTGTTACATATGTTGAGGAAAAAGTGATGATACAGTGGCTAAGATAAGGGTAGACGAGGGTGTAATATAAAGCTAACTTGGATTTTGCAGACAAATAAAAGTAGTCGGGACCTGTAAATTATTCTAATGGATTTTGAAATCTTTAGAAAAACATGATTAATGTGAGGTATCCAGGAAAGATTCTCGTCAATATGAACTCCCAAGAATTTGGTTTGTTCTTGCTTAAGTGGATTGTTGTCATAAGAAAGCAATAAGTTGGTTTTAATCCTCTTCTGCTTTGATTTTAAAATAATATAATAAGTTTTCTTGATATTAACCGAGAGTCTGTTAGATTTCATCTAAGCATCGCCTTTTCGCAAACAACTGGGTAGCGTTAGAGTGACAGTAAAAAATACTGGCATCATCGACAAAAAGTAGTGACTAAGTTAAGTTTTAGCATTTAAGAGATCATTGATGTTAAGTATGAAAAGTAATGGACCAATGATACAGCCTTGGTAACAATTGTTTCTTGATAAATTATACAGGTAACTGTCGATAATAAGACAGGATGTATCGATGATTTTGGAGCAACGTCAGCAGCTACTGCCATGGCATCCGGTCTAATTGCTTTGACCTTGCAAGCTAAGTAAGGCTGCCTGTTTTGTTGAATAGGCGGGGATGGCTGGCCGAACAGACCGATATACGTGTACCTTACTCCTCGCCCGTGAGGGTGTATTTATGACCCGCTGTTTGCCTCACAACAGAGGGCATAGGATTCATTTTGTACGTTTCCACTTTCTCCAAGGCTAGAGACGATAAAATTGTTATCTTACCACAATCTAAACATAATTTACTTAAGGCTGAAGAAGGCCAAGGTCCTTAGTTTAGTCTGTCTCTTGGGTTCTTATTAGCATATTGTAAAGGATGCAAATTTGGCGCAAAATGCAGTGGTTTTATGAAAAATTGATTCTTGTTATTATGTTTCTACTGTAGATACCTTGTAACTAAATCAATTTGTTTTAACTAAACAGACAAGTAATTCGTGTTGGTTTTTACACAAGCGCAGCAGAAACTCTATATGACTTAAAGGTGGTCTGAACTGGAAAACTTTATCAGCTATCACATCACGTGCTCAACAACGTACCTCTTCTTTTTCAGCCCTTACTTAACATGGCGTGACGTACAACATATCATAGTTTACAGCGCAAGACGAGCTCCAGGAATCGCAGGAATCCCACTTAAACGAGGACACTGGATGCAAAACAAAGCTGGTTTATACGTCAGCAAGTATTATGGCTTTGGGCTCATGGATGCTGGCAAGATGGTGCGTCTGGCACAGAACTGGACAAGCGTGCCTCCTCAGTTGAGATGCGAGATTAAAGGCGACGATATCAACAAGTAACTGCGTCACTGTATTATGTTGTTGGTAGTGCACTATTTGATCCAAGGATTACTTAAGCTTTTGAGAAAATCTGATAATTAAGCCGAGTCGCCCCTTTTCTATTAATGCCCATTATTTTTTTTTTCCTTGTGCTTTTCTATTTTTCGTGTCGGTTACATACCTCATACCTCAGTGTCTCGCTCTTTCTTTAATGCCTATTCGCAATGACGCATAGAAAATAAACCGAAGGTTTGATGGTCTTCTAAACAATCGATAAGCGGCATGTGTGCTGCCAATGAGAATGCACGTTTGTTAATGTTTAGACCCTATGTCATGCTTATGGTGGCAACTTGATAGTACTGTATGGAAATTTGACCATTAACTGCCATTGCGTTTTTTTTCCTCTTATATCTAAATTACGAAACAATATTACAAGCCGACGTACTTCCAACAGTCGGAATAGAAACATAATTTGTTCCGTGGGTGCTGAGTTTTTCTCCCATGCTCAAGGCATTGTTTGGCTTAAACCTGTGGTTTTTCTTTCGTTTATTATTTTTCTTTCCCCTTATCAGAAAAGGACAGGTTGTCGTCACGATTACAAATGACTGCCTTTCAATTTCAGGCCAATCCCAGGTACAGCCTCGATAACATTTAGGAATTGCCTGATAAATCGTCTTGAACACGTTCAAATTAAAGTGAATCTCGATTTCTCTCGTCGTGGAGACTTGTCGCTACAGTTGACGGCGCCTAGTGGCACAACTTCTCCAATGACCCGAAAGCGTAATTTTGACAATCTCCTGAGAATAAAAAATCTGACAGACTGGGTCATGACAACTTTGTTTCATTGGGGAGAAAGTCCCATAGGACAATGGGAGCTTAGTATTGCTGATCTGGATACAAGATACCCAAGTACAGGTAAAGGCCGACGTATCATCATCACCATAGTTTTTCTTCTGGTTCTCTTCGGGGAAGCAAAAGATATTCCTCTGAATTGTATTCCACTTGTCCCAAACTGTAGAGGTACAGTAACGGTGCTGTAACTCTGTGTGTTTCGACTGTTTGAATGGCTTTTATGTGAACTAGGTCTTAAACCATCCACTCAGTCAAAAATGTTGAAAGGGTCACCTTCTTTCTTTGCCCCTCTCCCCTTAAATGTTGATTTTCAAGAAGCCAGAGTGAAAGAAAAGCTGCGAACGCAGCATTGCTAGAGTGGGAATGGGAGTACGTCCTATACAGGTTATAGCGTGATTTATCTGGTGTCTTGGTGAAGGGTTACTACGAATTGCGACTTAGCGTGTTGGTGTTACTGTATTGTAGTCATTGCAGTTTTAACGGGAATCAAACCCGTGACCGATATTGGTTCCTCCATCTTGGTTTCATATTTGTTTCAATCCATCTGGGAAATGGTCACTGTGAGAGTTCATTACAAACCCGGAAAATAAGCAACACTTGTATTGCAGGCGACACGGGTTCGAGTAAAGTTCAAGCCTGAAATGTTTTCAGGCTTTCTTTTCACAACTGCTTTAGTTGTGCATACATAACTGCGATTGTCTATTACCTTTGAAGTCTCCCATTCGACATTCACAAATACGATTCTTCATACATTCCGCTCTCATTTAAGTTAATGATCGATCAAGTATTTCACTTGTCCGCCGATGGAGCACTGTTGGTTTTATGTACTATAGCCTGTTGGCATGTTTTTCATCTTTCTCTTCCTCCTTGTGCTCACATGGCAAAGTGTCTTTTTGTGTTCTAGGTACGCTTTACGGCTGGTCCTTGATTTTGTATGGAACGGCAAATACCTCCCATGTTTTTCCAACCCCGCCAATCCAGAGAACAGAAACGTTCACTGCAGCTAAGGAAACTACAACGGCGACACGAGGTTTGCTAACATTTTTCTCTTTTACTTGAAGCATTTTTATGGAACAAACGAGATAAAAGTAGATTTTGTGAAGAATTGTAAACTACCTTAACTAAATAGACACCTTTTGTCATGCGCTTTTGCGTTTCGGGTACAGTTTACGGCAGGTCGTTGATTTCTTATGGAACATCTATTACTTCCTTTGTTGTGACAACCCCTAAACGCCCGCCAAGTCGGCCAATGAGGACGCTCATTATAATTAAGAAGGCTTCATCGACGAGACTCGGTAGGCTAACTTGTTTTCACGAATGCTTGCGTTTTACAGCTAAGTTAATAAGGTAAATTAGTTGGCCACCACAAATTAAAGAGATACAAAAGTGTTAGCCCTTCAGAGCGTAGCAAGAAATTTTGGTTGTGTGTCAGGTTTATATGTTGGCCAATGGAGCTACGCGTTTTCGGTTTCCCTTGAAGCATTTTCATAAGCATTTTTGATGCAGATTTTGCACAGGAGTGTAAACAGACATGTTTGTTTTGCGCTCAGTTCTGCCTCCTCTGATTAGCTGTTACTCACACGTGAAAATTCTTATAACCAAGCAACAACTAATGGGAGTCCGCCATGGAATTGTCGGGACAAACATGAGACGCCGTTCTTGCGGGTTAGAATTGAGCGCACGAAGAAGGAAGTCTCGTTCACTTAGACTAAGTAACGTCATGTCATAAAGTCAACGTTTTTATCTTCTTATTACATTTCATTTTTTTGTTTTTTTAGTTCCTCCAACTCCACCCCCCTGGAAGCTTATCGTGGTCATAATTTGCGTATTGCTGTCTGTTGTTGTGGTGGGGTCAATCTCTTTGTGGTGCTGGCGTCGTAGAAAACGTCTGAAAGAAGTAAAAGTAGCAGGCGAAAGAAGAGAGCAGGAGCAGAAAGAAAGAGAGCAAGGAGAAGACGACGAAAAACCTAACTACGCCATGACTGTACCTTTTCGTGTGGATAACGGCCGACACAGCGAAATGTTGTAGAGGTTGAGTTATGGCTTAGTTCTGAAACAGGGAATGCAAAAGTTATGAACTAACAAAGCGGCACCTACTGTAGACACGCAAAAAAAAAATTATATAGCCCCAAAGAAGCCCGCATAACACTGAACGGAGTTACGAGCTTCATTTATCAGTTACCTATATTTTACCTATACTATATACCTAAACTTGAAAGGAACATACAATAAGCAGACGACTTATTCCCAGTAATATGAATTTAATGAAAATGCGACCCAAACGCTTGTAATGTGACAGATTCGAAGATGTGATTTGAACCATGTGCATTTCGGAAAGTTGTTGCCAGGTGTAAAAGACCTGGAAAACTAAATAAATATTGTATTCTGTGTAAGGGGGAAGTACTTCAGTCCACCCTCCTGCAGTTAGCGTACTTCCGTAAAGACCAAAGAACATTTCAAGGGCTACTGCTCAACAATAACATGCCTGCCATGAAAAAGAAATATAAGTTCTAGATCGATCTCGTACCGAGAGTCCTCAGGCTCTTTGGCTGGCAATTGATCACCAGACGACTAACCGCTGACCAAAGAGCTGAGGACCGGGTACGAGATTAGTTGTCGATATGTAATGTGTAGCTTGAATGAGAAAAATATATTTGAATTTTCAAACTTGATAAATATTCCAATTTTATGAAGATGATTTATTAAAAATTTTGTTTCAGTTATAAAAAGGTGATTCATTCAAAGACGTACAAATAGTTGTTTTTTTTTCCTTTAAAAGTCCAAGAATAGCTTAAGTTAAGAATCGTGTATTTTTTACGCAAATAACATTCGAAAAACAAGTGGGTTAAAACCCGGCATAAAGGGATTTGGTAACTTTGAGTAATGCTTGTTAGAAAGAAATGTTTTTCGCTTGTTTTTTAATGTAATTTACCAAAAACTGTGAGTGCTAAATATAACATTTTTGGAACTAAGTTCACAAGGAAAACTTTATTAAGTATTGACTAACGTATACAATTTATGACGTGATAAATAGTTTCGTAGATGCAGTTTATCTATTTAACATTTTTATGAACCATTTCTTGGTAAGTGTTTAATTTATTTGACAGAAGGATTCCTGTCCGAAAACCGTAAATTCTGTAATTTATTAGTCAAGAATGAATAAAAGTCATTGTTGTATGTATATTGTTCTGATCAGTAGAACTTAACATATTGTGCCCCACTTTGTGGAGGACGAAGTGGCTTAATGTTCATTGCGTTGGGCTCCAGATTTAGAGGTGAAGTGTTATTGGGAAAGACATTTCGATGCCACGGCGGTGACTGTGTCGTGGCGGCCATCACCTTTCAACTGATACAACTTGAAAAGAAGCAACGTGCTTATTTTTGAGTTAAATGGTGAGTGAAATATTGGAACGTGTGTATAGAAAGGATACCTGAAAACGTTTCCATTGCCTTTTTTTATATAAGTATTTCTCAACAGCTCAAAGTTGGGCTTGTGAGGTCACCGGGATTTCATACATATAGTTCGCCAAAATGCCGCTTGGTCTCCTCTGAGAAGGGCACTGATCAAGTGCGTGGATAATGGATGGTGTTCATTCATCGTCTAATGAGCATCTGATGTTAATTTGTAAGCAACGTATACAGGTAGTAGCCACCAAATATTAATCAAATGCGTAGGAATCAAAACGCTCTGTCAAAAACTCGTGAATAGGCCATTTCCGAGTTGCTGTGAACCTCACTATGAAAGTGAGCCTAAGTGCAAAACTTTTCATATGAAAATTTTGTTTTATTTGCATATGAATTAAAGCTAATTTTCATAACAAAAACTTTGCACTTAGCCTCGCTTTCATAATGAGGTTCAAAGCAACTCGGAAATGGTCTATTGAACACTGGTGAATAAATAAGACGGTTTATTAAAATACACTTCGCAGTCCGAAGACTGAATTGCGTGTACAAATAATTAAATTGAATTAAATTGTATGTAACAGAAGACATAATATATACAAATAAGTAAAAAAAAAATAATAATAAAGAAAAAAATTCGTAACTACAGGTAACTTATAATAAAGAAGAAAGCTAAGATATCAAATACATAGAACTATGCATGAGGAAAAAGGATATTAAAAAACTATATATATATAGAAAATTTTTTTCATGAAAGTTGATTTACACAGTGAGCCAAAGGGCCCACTGATAAAACGGTGAGGGTAAAAGGCGGAAAGAGTTTGCGGAATGGTATGTAGCATGGCGTGCGGAATGGCATAATTATGCGAAATACGATTTACGCGGGGAATAAATTAACTGAAGAGCGCATCCTGTTTTCGCGCCAATTTTATAAGAGCAGCAGTTTTTTCGATTTTGCGGACTATTAAACAACAAAACAACAGATCGAGGATTAGAAAATATACGCCTGGGATAGAACATGTCTGATCGCTGGTTAGGAAGTGAGAGTGAAGAAATCGATGAAGTTTCGCATTCAAGGAACTAAGAATAAATTAAATTTCTAGTTGACAAAAAGAACGTGGCAGCGAGTAGCCTAGACAAAAAGCAACACCAGACTGGAGAAATAACATCAGTCCAAGGCAAAAACTATTTTGTGAGAAATTTTAAATTTAAACTCAGTCATTTTATCAGACTCTTTGACGGTTACAATTTGTACAACTCATGGGAAAAATATGTTCTACTTTTTCTCACCTTACATTTTCGTCGAGCGACGAGTACGCAAGTCACTGTTGAGCTGCTGAGCTAGCTACCTAGCTATTCAATACGGCGATTCAGGTAGCTATAGTTCAGTTACGCGTTATCGAACTAAACATATCCGTCTTTAATTAAGGTCTTTCAGTGCCAGATGTCCCAACCTAAAATGAGATTTAAAAGCGAAAAAGCCCTAGAGCAAAAAAGCAGATGACAAGTATGGTGTCTTATTATCGACACTGGTTGTGTGAAAGGCTGTGAAACTATTCTTATCACAAATGCATTTTTGGTCAAATGTTTGTTCATTTTTCCGCTCATGATCAATGAATCATCGAGCATACAGGGTATGAGAATTGATCTTTTACCGAGGGTTTAAAAAAAAAGAAAAAAATGTTTATTATTTGCCCTCGGTAAAGGATCAATCTCTGTCCTGAGAAGACTTCACGCTGCCACGTTATTTTTGGCAACCGAAGTCGCATGGAGTAAAGTGAACATGAAGTTTAATTTACTACGGATTTACTCATAGTTCCTTGAATGCGAAAACTATACACACTTTTCATCGCTTTCTTTACCCTCACTTCTTCCAAATCAACAATCAGACGATCAAATCCTCGAATTGTTGTTAATATTTAGCAAGAGTCCACAGCATCAAAAAAGCTGCTGCTCTTATAAAATTGGCGCGAAAACATGATGCGCCCTTCAGTTAATTTATTCCCCGCGTAAATCGTATTTCGCATAATTATGCCATTCCGCACGCCTTGCCACATACCATTCCGCAAACTCATTCCGCCTTTTACCCTCATTGCTGATAAAAAGATCAATTATTACAAGCAAGTACAAGAAAAGCAAAAGAAAATAAGTCCTAATTACAATGCTGATTACAAGTTTTACAAGGCAGACTAAATCTAAGGAAGCACGAAAAATACAGACAAAGAGAATAAGGCGCAAAAAATATTCACAATAGTGACATACAAAGAAGGCGCGGAAAATAAGCAAAAAACAGTCATGCAGGAAAAGGCACGAAAAATATGCAAAATACGAAACACACAAAATGCTAATGGCCAGGCAAAAGTCAATAACGAAATCAAATAGCAAAAACGAGAATTACTATATACAAAAAGTCGAAGATGGTAATTACTATTTACAAGCAGAGCAAATACACTATTGTTTACAAGCACGGTAAATTCAAAAACTACAACAACAAACTAATTACAATGCAAGCGAAAGAGGCGGCCCCGGGAGACAAGGCCACAGCCAAGCCTCTCCCGCCCCAAAAAAACAGATATGTGCACTATATACAATAATCAAGACCCAGTACAACCAATGAAGGCGACCAGGTCAAGAAAAAGGAAAAGAAATAAAACAGGAAGCGACCCAGTACAATCAATTAAGGCGACCGGGCCGAAAAAAAAAAAAAAATAGAAATAAAATTTAAACAGAAAAGAAGTCTTGTCTCCAGCACTAACTTGACAAAAAACACTATTAACAGACCAGAAATACTTATCATGATCAATAGGGTCACCGCGAATTCGAAGTTGAATGTCCTAAATAATTGTGTTAACAATAGCACGCGGAGGAAGGTAAGAATTCCCAAAAGTCGCCGAATTACGGGCATGCCAAACATGAAACAAGATGGTAGCAACGAGATAACGAAATAAAGATAAAGAAGAGAAGACTGTAAAGGAGAAAACGGAAAAAGACAAGGAAAAAGGGGACCCCAAAAGGCGGGAAAGAAAGGGCGCGAAAAAATCCCACACCTTGGCACCCTACCATTAAATTCACTAGCTCGCACTCTCACCCTACCATTAAATTTACTAGCTCGCACTCTTCTACTAACGTATCTTTCCTTGATGTTAATGTTTCTTTAACTAACGACGGGAACATCAGCACTGACCTGTACACTAAACCTACAGACAAACACCAACATCTACTGTATTCATCTTGCCATCCCCTACATACAAAAAATGCTATTCCTTTCAGTCTAGCACTCCGCTTACGACGTATTTGTTCTACTGACGAAACGTTTAATATACGCACTGCACAACTTACTACATACCCACTCAAACGAGGCTACAAAC
This sequence comes from Pavona decussata, assembly GCF_977016875.1. Taxonomy (NCBI): domain Eukaryota; kingdom Metazoa; phylum Cnidaria; class Anthozoa; order Scleractinia; family Agariciidae; genus Pavona; species Pavona decussata. The sequence continues at coordinate 50,914 of NW_028145953.1, forward strand.
AAACTTTGTCACTAAACAAATACAACGTGCCGCCAACATCCCACGCAGACTCGCTTTACAAACTAAAAACATGAACAAACCTATGCGTGTACCTTTTATTACGACTTTTAACCCATCGCTTCCTCACATCTCCAACATCATTAAAAACCTTTATCATTTACTGCGCTCGTCTGACCGCTGCAAAAAGGTTTTTCCAAATTTGCCTGTTGTGGCCTTCAGATGATCTCCTAACCTACGCGACTTACTGGTTTCGGCTAAACTTTCTTCTAACTCGACTAATCCCCACCCACAACTCCCTTCCGGCTCCTATCGTTGCGGTAAAAATTGTGCCACTTGCCCATACATTTCCGATGGTCTCACTAACTACACCTTCTTTTCCACTGGTGAAACGTGCCCTATCAAATCTAACCTGACCTGTGAAACTAAAATATAATCTACATGATCCAATGTAACCGTTGTAATTTACAATACATAGGAGAGAGTAAACGACGCTTAAAAGACCGCTTTAATGAACACCGCCGCACCATAGATAACCCTAACACTAAATCTAAACCCACCACAGCCGCAGATCACTTCCTCTCCGCTCCTAACCACACCGCTAACGACATGCAATTAATCCCCATAGAAAAAGGCTACTCTAACCGAGACTCAATACGTAAGGCCAGGGAAGCCTTTTTAATCTCAAAAGGCAGAACACTCTCTCCACATGGCCTTAATATTCACGAAGAAATGTACTAGCTTTTTTCCTTTCTTTGTTATTATTATTTCATTTGCTTCATATTTTATACTGTCAATCAATTTAGTTTAACGTAGTTCCGCTATTGCGCAAATATTTGTCAGCTATATAAGCGTATGTCCCAATGTAAATTTTCATTATACCTGAAGAAGGCTTGTTACGCCGCAAAATGTAACAACTAACGCAAAATGTAACATTAACACGAATTGTAACAACTTTTGACGCAAGATGTAACATTAACCCGAAAGGTAACAACTTCTGACGCAAAATGTAACAATTTCTTTAACACGAATTGTAACAACTTTCTAACGCAAAATGTAACAACTTCTTTAACGCGAAATGTAACAACGCAAAATGTAACAACTCTGGTCTTGATAAATAAAGAAGGAGATTTAGCCTTCTTGTCAAGTTAAACAGCTCCTGACAGGCAAATTATACCAACCTACAGCTCACATGATCAGTTCAAGATTTTCTTTTGTTGAAATGAAAGGTTCCGTTGTTTTTGAAAAAATTGTTCCTGTTTGTAATGCCAAGTCCATGTCTGTCCGTTCGTGCTCAAGGACGGACGGCAACTCGACTTACTTAAAATCCTTCAGTCTGGTTTTCAAGTACGACGCAAGCATAAGTATAAGCACAAGCATAAGCACATGAAACCTACGTGTAAATCGGTGCGACGTAAGCATAAGCGCCTTGTGCTTGCGCTTGTGTTTATGCCTGCGTCGTTCCAATTTACACGTACGACGCAAACATAAGCACAAGCACAGGAGAATGGAACGATTCCCATTCTCTTTTGCTTGTGCTTGTGCTTGCGTCGTACGTGTAAACCGGGACGACACAAATATAAGCACAAGCACAAGGAAGAGAAACTGAAAAACAGTGACAAGTTGTCAGCGTACATTCTAGTTACTCATGCGTTGCCATTTCCCCCGTGTTGGAATCAAATCTTGCGCCAAAAAGGCAGCCCGGCCGCGCGATTGCGCCAAATTTTTATGCTTCTGCGCTAGCGTATGTCACCTTATGCTTATGCTTATCGTACTTGTAAACATCCTTGTACTTATGCTTGTGCTTATGCTTATGCTTGCGTTGTACGTGTAAACCAGGCTTTAATATCTTTGGGGAGGCGGCGTGGCCTAGTGGTTAGAGCGGAGGCCCCGGGTTCAAGTCCCGCTCTGACCACTTGGATTTGTTTTACGGTAGCCCCGTTCTCAAATCTATTTGGCCATGCTCTGTAAATACCCAACTTGTTTGCCTCCCACCAGTTGGGATTTTTAACATACGGTTATGCTCAGTTTATGTATTTATTTCACTGATTTTAGCTTCCCCAATTAGCGGTACAGTGCTAAATACTTCGACACTTAAATAAAGTTTTTTACTTTAATTTTTTTATCAACAAACAAAAACAAAATTCGCACAGCATGTCCGAAGGCACGAACAATTACCAACACCTGTCAGCCACTGTTGAAGATGTTAGTCAGAAGTAACATGGCTTTGGAAAATTGCTTATATTTCCGTTATCATACACCGTAGAATTGCTTTACTGGTAATAATCCACCAAAAAGGTTGTTACATTTTGCGTTGTTACATTTCGCGTTAAAGAAGTTGTTACATTTTGCGTTAGAAAGTTGTTACAATTCGTGTTAAAGAAATTATTACATTTTGCGTCCGAAGTTGTTACCTTTCGGGTTAATGTTACATTTTGCGTCAAAAGTTGTTACATTTCGCGTTAATGTTACATTTTGCGTTAGTTATTACATTTTGCGGCGTAAAAAGGCTGGTTTGGCCAGCCGAAATATAGTAACCTTTAAACCGTAATTCTACGTTGTATCGGTCTCTGCTTCTTTTATCATTTGTATTTGTTAAGCCGATCAGATCAACAATTGATCCAACGTATACCAGCAGGATTATCGTCCACGGTTGTTGCTTGGACTTAGCAAAACAATGTTGCATTGTGTCAACGCGAGAAAAACGGGGCACACCTGTCGGAGTCGATATAACCCCAAGACTTGAGGTTATATCGAACCCAAACGGCACAGTGAAATAACAACCAAATCAAATCATTCTTTTTATTCTCGATAATCTTTGGACGAGATTTACGCCACACCGAAGCCCACCGGTTGATGGTGCGACCGACAACGGATCCCAAAGAACCAGCGGACTTAGGCGCGGCACCGGGAAAAACAATTAAAAGTAAATAAAGATTCTTACACGAAAATACGTCAGGCAACGCATCATGTTTATCAAAGATTTGCTGGAAAAGAGAAACACAAGACCGATAAAAGTGAGAAGGCGTAGAAGAAACAGGAACAAGGTTAGAAAGAAAACTAAATCGCGTGTCAAGTTTCTGCAGATGATTTCTGAGACAATAACGAGCAAGAAAATGCCACTGTTTTGACTGCCAAAATCATCACGTAAACTACAAAAATTGCACAAACGAAGAGCAACACATATGGCGCGAAAGTCGGCAACGTTGAGGCCGCCGTAACGAAGCGGCGCGCAACTACGATGACGACTAACATTTTCCATCCTTCCCTTCCAAACGAAAGACCAGACAATTTTCGAATCAACAACCCACTGTGGGGAAATAATAACCTTGACAGTGTGCCAAAAGCGGCTAGCGCCCAAGACATTGATGATCATGGAACGACCCAAAAATGAATGCTCCCTCTGTTTCCACATTCTGTGATTTATCAAGCTTAGATTCCAAGTTGTCAGACTCGACAGAAACAAGACCATTCGAAAAATAAACCCCCAAGATTTTCATTTCAAACACCCAAGTAAGACCGAAAGGCACATAGCCACATAGCCTCGGACTTGGTAATGTTGAGCTTGGCACCTGACAGAGAGAACGCTCATTTTTCAGAAAATTCGTGCCATCATCTGCGTACTGGGAAGCTTTTAATTAAAGGCTCCCGCCCCAGGAAGCTGGAATCTGAGTTGACAAAACTTCCGAAACCAAGGGGGGACAGGAGACAACCCTGCCGAACATCCCTCTCGAGAAGAACAGGAGGGGTATCGAATGGTCTCATTCAATTTAAAAGTGCTCGCAAAATCTGGCCTCTGCTCGAATTGCTCGCAAAAATTACACGGGTGCTCGTTTGCTCGTGCTCGCAAAATTTTTGCAACTGCTCGCATGCTCGCATTTTCGTTAACATGTGCTCAATTACTCGAAATTTAATCCTCCTTTGTAGTTATTTTTTATACATATATAGACGATAAATCAGTTATGATATGGTTGAAACAAAAAGGTTGAAACATCCTTACCTTTGGCTTCAGTCTTTCTTCAACTGAGTTCAGCCTGTAACTGTTGTTCTGTCTTGGAAGTGTCAGCCAGATTATTAGCTATTACTTGGCGCAAAACAACGTATCCTATTTAAAAATAAAAGAGAGATTTCGGCTAGCGGAAAATTTACGAAGTACTCGAGGTGTTCGCTGCTCGCCATCTGTATTTTCTAAAGTGCTCGCTGCTCGCAAGAAAAAAATGTCAACTGCTCGTGCTCCCAAAAATAAACACACTGCTCGCATGCTCGCAAATGCTCGCAAAGACCATTCGATATCCCTAACAGGCATAGAAAGATTTCCATTACAAATTATGCAAGAAAATACATCATTGTAGAAAAGAGCAACCCAATTACAAAAAGAAGGACGGAAGCCGGATTTAGCTAGAGTTCCTATTAAAAATTAATGATCGACGAGATCAAAAGCTTTTTCTTGATCGAGAGTTACAAGAATACCAGGTTTTGTCAATCATGTCCAAAGTATTGCCAATCGATTGCAGATTCAAAGATATACTACGACTGCCTACGCCGCACGTCTGATCCCGGTGAACGATGGAACTCATTACCGGCTTCAGACGTTCAGTAACAGCTTTTAAAGCCAGTTTGAAATCCGTATTCAAAAGCGATATGGGGCGCTAATTTTTCTAAAAAATTAAGTGTATGAAAATTTTACCCCCCCCCCCCACCAAAAAAAATATCAAACAAAAGTTGTACCCCCCCCCCCCGCCCACTGCAATAACAGTTTGAACATTTTACCCCTCCACCCCTCATGGTTGGCCTGGTGGTTGCATTGTTGAGAAGGTGCTGGGCACAACGCTTGGTTACGTTGTATTCAATATGACGGCTACCAAAATATATGCGGAAGTCGCTGGCATTCTAAATCTGAACTGGCAAGAGAAACGATCAGAAGTGAGGCAGGGAACGTACCTTAGATCATCTCTTCAATGTCTTGATAATAACGATGTTTTGTTATTGCTAGAGTCTATTCTTCAGTCGTTAAAAGAAGGTAAGCTTACTCAGAAGGTCAACACTGCTCGGGATTTGAGAGCAGTACAGGAGCATTTGATGTATGGATGTGGATCTATAGATTTTGAAGAAGCCTACTGTAGTGTATTGATTACTATAGTAACAAGGACATGTGTTACTGTTACCTTATGTGAAACTACTGCATGCTACAGCATGATGTGAAAGTACTGTTACTGAGTTGAAGTAGAATAATGATTGTACTCCAATATAGGTAATTGCTTAGTGAATAAAGGTTATTACATAGAAAGCAATGGAAGAGTGTGTGTCTCCTCACTTAAGTAGTAAATGACGACACAACATATTGGCGACGAGGATGGACTCGTAACTGCAGAACCAGCAGACAATCCAGGACAGCCCGAACCGGTAGACAATTCCGGACAGCCAAATTCGGTACCTGACCAGCCAGAACCGGCAGAAAATCCACACGAAATGGAACGGTCTTTGCCCGCACCCAAGGCGTTCAACATTGACGCAGCCGACCTGTACAGTGAATGGAAACACTGGTTGAGTGCATTTGACATTTATGCCATTGCCTCAGACCTGAAAAAGAAGGACGATGCGGTTCAGAGAGCTACGATGCTGCACTGCCTTGGCCCCGCAGTACAACGCATCTTCAATACGCTCCCTGGAGATCACAAGACCTTTGAAGAGGTGAAAACTGCCCTGAGTGGACACTTTGCACCAAAACGAAACGTGGTGGCAGAACGCTACAAGTTCAGATCGCGAGCACAAAAGACAGACGAGTCGATCGACACGTATCTGACGAGCCTCAGAGAGCTAGTCAAATCCTGCGACTTCGGCACACTCGAGGAGGAGATGATACGGGACCAAATTGTGGAGAAATGTTCCTCTCGTACCTTGAAGCAGAAACTTCTCCAGCAGGATGACCTGGACCTCGCAAAGACCATCAAAATTGCGCGAAGTGCAGAGACGGCGGTACAAGAAACACTATTGCTGTCACAAGGAACCAAGGAAAACCCAATCCAGATTGATCACGTGCACGCCTCTCGCAGATTTCCAGCGAAGCAGTTCAGCTGTTACAGATGTGGTGGAACGGACGGACACAGTCCTGATGAATGCGGCGCCATTAAAGCCACGTGCAATTCCTGTAAAAAAGTTGGACACTTGCAAAAGGTCTGTCGCTCGAAACCTAAAGCTACGCATCCAACAAACCGGCACAAGCAGAGGTCAGCGAAAAAAGAAAAGAAAGCTCCAGCCATGAAGGTCCGCAGCTTGAGATCCAAATCTACTAACTGGCTTGAAGACAGCTCGAGTGACGAGAGCGAACCTGTACTCTCTATGAACAATGTTGACAGTTCCATTACAGTACAAATTAATGGACAAAGGACCAAAATGATCGTCGACACCGGTTGTAAGTACAACATAATATCTTCACAATTGTATAAATCACAATTTAAGAACTATGAGCTGAGTCGAACTCAAAAACGCTTTACTGCGTATGGACAGAAAGAACCGCTTAAATGTAATGGTTATTTTAACGCTACCATTAGGACAGGCGACAAAACTATTAGTACAAAGGTTTATGTAATAGAGGGTAACGCAGAAGCATTACTAGGACGAGACTCTAGTTTCAAGTTAGAAATACTTACCCAAGTAAATTCAATTGATCAAACCAGTGCTCAAGGCGAGCTAGATGCTCTACTCAAGGAGTACGATGATATTTTTCAAGGTTTAGGAAAAGTTACTCATTTTGAACATAAAATCATTATTGACCCAGAGGTCAAACCTGTCAGTCAACACCTAAGGCGAATACCCGTCAGTCAAATTGAACCAGTGAATAATGAACTTGACAGGATGTTAGAACAGGATATTATCGAAGAAGTCAATGAAGCAAGTCCCTGGGTTTCAAATTTAGTAATTGTTCCCAAGAAATCAGGCGATCTTAGGGTATGTTGTGACCTTAGAGAGGTAAATAAGGCTGTTATAAGAGAGCGTTACGTTTTACCTAAGGTTGAGGATACCTTGCATGCGATGCATGGCTCTAAGTACTTTGCAAAGATCGATGCTAAGAGCGGATTCTTTCAGCTTACGCTAGCTGAAGAGTCGCGGCACGTTACCACGTTCATTACGCCACGTGGTTGTTATCGGTTTAAGCGAACTCCCTTCGGTCTCAGTGATGCAAGCGAAGCCTTTCAAAAAATGATGGAAAAGATCTTGTTTGGCATCGAAGGTGTCCGCATTTCGGTCGATGACGTTATTATCTACGCCGAAACTATGGCTGAACTTGTCAAGCGCGTCCGCAACGTTTTCAACCGATGTCGTGAGTACAACCTTAAGCTCAATCGCAGCAAATGTGAATTTGGAGTTAAACAAATTTCAATTCTAGGCCATGTCGTATCTGAAAAAGGCATCGAGCCCGATCCAGCGAAAACGGAAGCCATTAGAGCAACGCCTCCGCCGGACAACGTGTCCGATCTTCGATCTTTTCTCGGAACGTGTGGCTATGTTGCTAAATTCATTCCAAATTATGCGAACATTGCCGAACCGCTACGAAAGCTCACTCGGAAAGAGCAGAAATGGTCATGGGGACCAGAACAAGCGAAGGCATTCAAAGCCTTAAAAGAAGCGCTGTCAGGCGCACCGGTCTTGGCTTGTTTTCGTGTAGAAGCTCCAACCTATGTGGTTACTGACGCCAGTCCAGTAGGTCTAGGCGCCATTTTATTGCAAGATCAAGGCACCGGTGAGCGCAAACCGATTGCGTACATCAGCCGATCACTTACTTCAACGGAACGGAGGTATTCACAAATTGAGCGCGAAGCGCTAGGTTGTGTTTGGGCAGTCGAACGCTTACACAATTATCTATTTGGTATAAAGTTTACTTTATTGACCGACAACAAGCCTCTTTCTAGTATGTTTGAGCCACATTCAAGCAAAGTTTTACCTCCGCGTATTCAGCGTTTAGCTTGGAGATTGCATCAATACAATTTCTGTATCCAGCATATTGCAGGGAACGCAAATACAGCAGATTCGCTGTCGCGCTTGCCATCCATGCAAGATGATCTTTCGGACACTGGTTTCGTTTGCGAAAATTATGTGCGGTTTGTTTACGCATCAAACATGTTAGACCTTCAAGCTGTCACTTTTTCTGACATAAGATCCGAGACCAGCAAAGATGTCACGCTGTCCAAATTACTTATTCAAATTCAAAGCGGAAAATGGTCGCATGACCTCAAGCCATACGATAGGGTCAAGGAAGAGTTATCTGTTTTTGAAGGAGTCATTCTTAGAGGGAACCGAATTGTTGTTCCACAGTCGTTGCAAAAGCAAATTCTGAAATTAGCGCATGAAACTCATCAAGGAATTGTTAAGACAAAACAATTTCTCAGAACGCGTTTTTTCTGGCCCGGCATGGACGAAGCAGCAGAAACAATGATCAAAAATTGTCAAGCTTGCGTGGTGAATCAGCCTTTGAATAAGTATACTCCGCTTCAGCCGATACCTTTACCTCGTGGTCCTTGGGTGAAAGGTGCAGTGGATCTCGTTGGTCCGATGGATGGCAAATTCATATTGACCTATATCGATTACTATTCGTCCTATCCGGAAGCGTATATTTTGAAAGAAATCACTTCACGCGAGGTCATCAAAGCATTGAGTGATATATTTGCTAGATTTGGGTTTCCAGAAGAAATCGTTTCTGACAACGGAAAACAGTTTGTAAGCGAAGAATTCGAAGTGTTTCTTAAATCGTGCGGGATCAAGCACATTCGTGTGTCACCGTACTATGCGCGAAGCAACGGAAAGTTAGAGAGATTTCATCGATATCTTAAGAAAAATTTCCGAGCGGCGATCTCCGAAGGTAAGTCCTGGCAAGAGGAGTTACCTAAAATTCTCATGCTCTACCGAGCAACTCCGCATCCAGTTAGCGGAAAGTCGCCTTCCATGCTGTTGTTAAATCACGAAATTCGTACGAAGGTACCGCACATTGAGTCTCTCTCAAATACAGCAGCATCGGCAATAGATCACGAGCATCGGTCCAAATGCAATTTGTATCAAGCTCGTTTGAAGGAATATCACGACGCCAAGCAACATGCAGCTCCGCACAATTTCAAGGTTGGTGACATCGTGCATTGTGCGAACATGAAGCCGAACAAATTAGACTCGAAATTCTCGTTGGCTAAGCACGTAATCATTGAGACCAAAGCGAGAGATACGTTCAGTCTAGTCAACGTAGACACGGGTACTACGCTAGTTCGTAATGCAAAGTACTTAAAGCATGCGCCTAGTGAGTATGTTACTGATCTTGTTGAACAAGAAGTTGGTACTGAAACTAAAGAGTCCAACGACTCTACTGAGTCCGGTGCGACAGCTTCTGACGCTTGTGACAACACTAAGCCTTCTGGTCATGTTGACAAGCACGAGGACGTCGTTACCACTAAGTCAGGACGAGTAGTTAAGTCAACCAAAGATCATGATAATTTCGTATATTATTGATTCCGTGATTTTGTAATTTTCTAGTTGTATTCTTTGCTCATTCCTTGAACATTGCCCGGGAAGGATGTAGTGTATTGATTACTATAGTAACAAGGACATGTGTTACTGTTACCTTATGTGAAACTACTGCATGCTACAGCATGATGTGAAAGTACTGTTACTGAGTTGAAGTAGAATAATGATTGTACTCCAATATAGGTAATTGCTTAGTGAATAAAGGTTATTACATAGAAAGCAATGGAAGAGTGTGTGTCTCCTCACTTAAGTAGTAAATGACGACACAACACCTACCATCTCTATTCGTCTTTTAGTAATAATTAGTTGTTTTTTTTCGATTGCCATTATTTCAATAATTGCTAAATTCATTTAGTTGGTACCTTTTTTTAAAATTTTGCCCCCCTCACTTTTCGTACAAGGTAAAAAATTACCCACCCTAAAAGAGCTCGTGTAAAAAATTCTCCCCCCCCACCCCCCCCAAAAAAAAATACCCAGGCGACATCTCTCATTCACAAATAGAACGAGAATATCACCCATGAGAAAAGACTGCTGCTCAGTATCCAACCGCGAGGACTGCGCCTCCTTTTGTTACCACGCATACGTTCTGCATATGTAGAGATACTTGAGTTTCCTTTGCCAATACAGGAATGTTTTTTTTTTTTATGGTTTAAAACTATGCGGAGACACCAGAACTAAGCAAGTGCTCCTAGGGGGTAGCCACGCATTTTCAGAGATAATAAAGCTTCAATTTGATAAAAAAATCAGCACTTTTATTATTATTGTATCTGTAAAAATTAGTGGTTGCCCACAGTTTTCTTTTTGGATTCCTATAGCCTTTGCTAAGAACTGTTTTTCCTGCATAGTAATAAGCTGCATAAAAAACCTCTGTATTAGTAGGCGCCGTCCTTAATGGCTACAAATTTATGAAAAGCCAGCAGCATCATCAACAACAATAAAAGTTTATTGCCATCTCACAATATTTGTTGACGAAGAGGTAAGACAGCTGCACAAGTGTTTATTTATTTAATGTATTTATTTGTCTGAATATCAAATAATGCGCAAATTAATTTAAATTTTACTGGGTAAAAGACCTTAGACAAAAATGGCTGATAATCACTTCTTTTATCTGTATTTAAATTAAACCCCAGTCAAACAGACGCAACATTACACGCAACACCATGCTACATTGTTGGAATCAGCTTAGTTTTCGCTGCCCTTTGAAATACTTGGATTAAAGCTTCATACATGTTTATATTCCAAGGCCTCTAAAATTTTAATGTTCTGTATGTTGCAAGTTCTATTGTTCTTAGGGTTCCAATTCTTGTTAGCCATCAGTATACCATCTATTGCTTGTCTTTAACATTGTGCTACTGAACCATAACTGACAACATAATATGGATTTTCCTTCTAATTAGATTTCACTGACAGGTTCCTTATTTGAACACTTCGCACAGTGCCATTCATCTGGAGTATGTCTTGCAATTACCTTTGCACATGTTCTATTTAAAGTAAATCACAGCATTAATTGTGTTACAACTGGACATTTCAAAATTCATCTTTTAGTACAACAATTACTCAAAAATGTTGTGCAGTATTGATCTCACCAATGATGCCAGCAGTAGCAGCCCTCACACATAATCATGTTTTGATAAGAGGAAGTTTGACATGTTTGACATCTCCAGGCACTGTTAAGGCTTTCCACTGCAGATATACATGTAAAATGATCCGTGTTAATAATAAAAACTCAAGGTTCTGTTATGAATAAATAAAACTTGAAAACTTAAAACTTAAAAACAAGTCTACACTGTACTTTATTTCTACTGGAGTGTTATAATTTGAGATTACTGACACTCAAGACATCATCCCGGCGGGGGGTGTGGGGGTGCTCCCAAAAAATTTTGGATAGGGGTGTGCTGCCCGCTCTCCAAAACCCTTACCCTATTTATGACCAAAATATGCGATTTTCCTTACCCTATTTATGACCTGACTAAAAATTTGATGCCCTATTTATGACCTGATAGTGTCTGGTCAACTTCAATTCAAAAACCCCTGGAGCCCAGCGCGTGACCGGAGTGCGTGATAAACCGTTGCGGCACGTACATAGTTGCCATAAACAACATGATGAAAAAGTAGCTTCTTCAAAAAAGAAAAAAAAAAAATCAAGACTAGAGTGAAAAAAATAGCTACCCTATTTATTACCAAAATGGAGGTAAAATGGCTAAAACCGATACCCTATTTATGACCAAGCTGGCTGAAAAAATACCCTTTGGCGCCGCACATACCTATATAGCCCATATAAGGGAGTACTCAAAACCAAATGAAGCCAGGAAGAAGAAGAAGTCTGTATAACAGTTATTGTTAGCAGTTATTTGAAAATTACAGGTTGAAGTATTTAAGGTGAGGAGAGCATAATAAAGGATGCATACAGTCAATATCTCAACATAATTGAATGGATTTACAAACATCACAACTTTAGTTCTTTTGGCTCAGCTGAAATATCATTACATTTTTGTTATGGGATACAAAAATTACAGATTAAAGTCCAAAATTCTCTGCACTGGTAATATTTAAAAGGTATTTATGTGATAAAACACTTACTTGACTTATTTAACATGAACCATGCATCATGAGTAAAAGGATGTTTTATTTTACTCAGGTCAGAGTCTAACGCCTCTCCTGGAGGATGGTCGTCATCAAAAGTAATGTCTTCTCCAGAGAACGCTGTGCCAATTATATGTACTCAATCTTTTCTTTGCAGTTTCATTAACTCCAAACCACTGAAGCATGCAGTCAAGGTCACCTGCATTTTAATGGTAAGAGTTTAGCTTCTTCATTACATTTATTGAATTTAAGGTCAATATTACGTTTCTGCACATTCATGATTTCAAGGTGAAGAAGATTCATTTCTTGGGCAATGAAATATCCTTTTCTGCCTAATATACTGGACCAAGATATACAGTCATAATTTGTTTGTTAGATCTGTGGTTCGATTGTTGATATTTCTTTTTGGGATTGTAAAGAATGGCAGATCTGTAATGACTAAGAAGGTGCACATGCTGAAAATTGGGGTCATTCCTGTTGTTTATGCTCAAGGGTATGCTCAATTTCAATGAAAAAATAGGCGAGCGATATTACAAAAATGTCTGTTATGTGGCTGGGGATGTGGAAGTGCAAGAAAACTTTATGTGGTGTTACCAGTAAGTACTGTAGTTGAGAGGTCATCTGCCCTTTCCAAATTCTCAAATAGCACTTCCACTTCTTCTTTTGTTGGTTTAGTGAAACGTATGTTGCTGTTGCGTTTCCTCTTTTTCTTTGCGGAATAGAATCGGGGCTGTGTCTCAATTTTCTTGTTTGCTGTAGCTTTTGAGGTGACTTTTAACTCTTTGAGAGGCTTTCTCTTTTGGAGAGATGTAAATATATTCTAGCAAAAACCACAGAACACTTTTCAAATTTGAAGACATGTTTCGACAGAAACTTATGTCATCTTCAGTTTAAATTACAAAGCACAGAGTTGAATATATCGTGTAAACCAAAATGCTAATTAACTATAAGCACAAAGGAAACATGACAATGTAAGATATTACAGAGAACGTTTTAAATCAACATGATAAAGTTGATGATTAAGTGTAGGTTTTTCCCATTGAATATGAATGGCTTCTTTTATCTTAAGTTGAAAGGTGGTAGGAGCGTGACCTAGGATTTTTTTTTTGTAATTTGTTTATTTTTATTTTACCACACGTTACAATACTTAAAGAACTTAAATTGACTAATTACAGTTTACAGCTTATCTACAACTTACCAAGAGGAAATAAAGAAAAAGTTACAATTTACAAAACACTGCTCGGAATAAGTTACTAAAAAACACGAAACAGTAGTTACAAATAACTACTTACAAGAACCTATTTACAATACACTGCTTTCAAACCTACGATTAGCAATTAGTGGGTAACACACGAAGAAGGAAAGAAGAAAAAAGACATAGATCTAAAGGTCGAAGTTGTTAAAGTTGTTAAAAAGGTTCGCAAGATTCACACCTTTAGTGCGACCTCGAGGGCTCCGGACTATTGTTTGAGAGAAAATGGAAACTATGGCGTGTAAATTGATGCATTTTAGCTTGGTGAAGTAGTTTTGTGTAAATTTTAGCGAAGTCTACACAGGCAAATACAAAGCTGACCGGAGGAACAAAAATATCTTAGTATATATTTAGTTCTTATTAACCGAGCGGGAGGTCTGTATGGGAGAATCTTGACCGAGGTCGTCCCATACAGACCGACCTAGCTCGGTTAATAAGATGTTTATTATATGGCCAAACAGGAAATCAAAAGGAAAAAAGTATATTTGTTCCCCTGCGCGGGCTCAAGCATTTAGCTGGCTTACTTCTGTCACTAGTCTCCAGTCAAAACGGGACAAAAATAACTGTTCAAAGTACAGCTTTGTACAAACTTCGTCAATGAATGAAGACAAAATAACCGTTGTTTTCCTACAGGCTCAATGAAAATTTTCTAAAATGCGACCACAAGTGCAACAAATTTTAATGCCTGTCTGTGCCGCGATCGCTCAGCGATCAGTTCTCATTCAGCCTTGCGATCTTTGACTGATCGCCACAGAAAACGTAAATGTTGAATGTGCAGCCTTCAAACTTGTCAATATGTGCTCCGGCAAAAATTTCCTGAGTTTGGATTTGTTAGACTGTGAAGACATTTTGCTGAGTTGTAGTGGAGGCACTGACTTGGTTTTCTTTGAACTGAGCGGATGTATCTGGTCCACGATTCAGGATAGTAGACATTTCTCGCTGTTGCTTGAGAGAGGCTGAATGGTAGCTGTCGAGGCTTTTCAAATTTGTATGACAGCTTAGCTGTGCAACGAAATTTGGCTGAACGTCTGCTTCGAGGAGTCATCCAACACTGGTCTCCTAACGGAGTGATTAGAAACCTTCTTCTTGTTTGTTTTCTGAAGCAAAGGCGTCTTTGAGGAACTTGCCAATTTCATTCTTTTCGAGAGGCCTATCCAGATACCATATTTTGTCACTTGGTTTTCGTTGGTGGTTTACGGCGAGATAAAAGGAGCATCTGGATCTAACATGGCTTCGGAACGATGGCTCCGAAACGCTTTGTAAAATTCAGCTGGGCATCTTGACTTGTTCTTGCTTGCGTACGCTTTCGGTTCAGAGGCTCTTTGATGGCCACCATCTTGTCCGGTGCGTGTTTTGCTACCTCTTTCTGACTTCCACACAAAGTATTCAGAATCGGTTTCTGGATCATTGGCCAAGCCTACATCGCCCCAACACAGCTTACGGCTCTCATCTCGAGCCCTCCAGCCGAAATGGAGGGAAAGAAACCACCACAAAGCCCTTTGTAATGATTTAGGATCCTGAACACCGAACTGGCCATTTTCAAAAAGTGCATCTTCTTCAGCTTCAGTTAGCTCTCTTGTGGCATTTGGACGGTTTCCTTTTCCTTGGCGAACCAGGTTCTTTCGTTTGGCAGCAAGAACCTCTTTGGACTTGGAGAACTCTTGATTAGACTTCCTTCTTCATGCAAGTGGCATTGAAAACTTCGCTGGAAGCCGCTCAATGTACACGGTTCGTACTCGGTGCCACCTTGTTTACGAACGGAGATAAAAAATTTAGGCAAAAGAAGGTCAAGCTCATTGGCAGGTATGTTTTAAATTGCTCTAGACTCTTTAATTAACTCACAAAATTTCTTCCGTACGTTTAAGTCGCTCTTAGTCTTGTATTGAGTGTTTTTTGGATTTTTGCGCTTGCAAAAACTTCTCAATTTTGCTCGTAGCTTTCTCGGCTGGACTCAAATTTGCCAACGCTCATTTTCTTTACCTGCTTCCACGTTCAGGACTACTGGTTCTTCAATTAAGTACTTTATTAACAGCAACAAGCCATTTTTTTCTTTTTTTTTTGTAACGTTTTTAGTACAAATGTTACAATAAGATCGGTCTAGATGCCGGTCTAGATGGGAAAATGTAGACCGCCGTCAACATCGATTTTAGCTAATCAAGTTCTTGAATTTGATCGTTTCCAGTCCTTTTGAGACACGACCATATAATAAATGTACATATAGATAATGATCCTTCCGCAAATAAAGAATTCAACTGACTAGCAAACTTTAAATTATTGAAAAGAAAAACCATAAGCTAATAAGCTAATAATGCTAAGACTAATAAGTTTTAGGTAAGCATGGATGTTAGCTAATCACTGACATGTTGTCTTTGCAAAAGATAGTCCGATAGGTTCCCTACTGAGTGGACAGTACTATTTTTGTAAGTTTCGTGATGTCCTCATGAAAGCCCAACCAAGTGTTGTTGATCTTATAGGCCCTGTCCACAAGCGTACGAATGAGACCCAGTTTGTAGGAATGCGATGTAAAACTCAAGTAATTGGTTAAAAGGCCCGTGAAGGTTTTCTTACGGTAAACACTAGTGAAAGGAGAATGAGTGTCATTGTTGATCAAGACATCCAAGAAAGGTGTCCTGTGATCTATTTCCTTTTTCAAAGTGAAACTGATGTTGGGGTGCCTAGAGTTAATATAGTTGAAAAATAGTAACGCTTGATTCTCCGAATGAAATAAGCAAAAGGTATCATCAACATAACGTCGGTAAAACAATATCTCGGAGTCCTGGAAATTTTCCAGCCATAATTTTTCACGATGAGCCACAAATAAATTAGAAAGAACAGGGGCGAGTGGGGAGCCCATAGCTACACCATCTATCTGGAAGTAAAAGGAACCCTTAAATAAAAAAAGTGGGTCTGAGCGGTGGCTACGGAAAAAAGGCTATTAAGTTCGGTGTTGCTTAACTCAAGATCAGGATTGCCGTCCGAAATGTATTTGACCACTAGGTCAAATACATTTCGAACAGTATTTAAACGTATCTGACAAGGTATCTTTCACCGCCAGTTCTAAAAAAAAAACATGACTATGGCCGGCGTGGAATGTTGTGGAGATCGTGGGGAAAGTTTTCATTTTTATCGTTTGTCTCGTCGGTTTGGAGCCGGATAGTTCTCAAACGTGAACAGAAAGAAGCAGTTTCTCGCCTATTAGAGAGTAAAGATGTGTTTGCAGTTCTTCCAACCGGGTTTGGAAAGAGTTTAATTTATAAAAGCTTTGCCGGTCCTCGCTAAATCTATGGAGTTTGAGAGCCGCGCAGCTTCGAGCTCGAACAGGCCTTGTCGTTTGGTGATTGTGGCGCTTCGCAGTATAATGGAGGAACAAATCAAGTCAAATGACTTCGAACTTAATGTATTTGGCTTTTCGAAGTCCAAAGATGTCTTAGATGACATAAGGAAAAACAAGTTCCAGTTGATCTACGCTTCAGCGGAGCAAGCATTGTCCAGTGAGTTCCTGAAAGTTCTTCGCGAGCCTGATGTTGCAGAATCGCTTTCTTTGATTGCAGTAGATGAAAGTCAGACAGTTGAAACATGGTAAGTCTTCAACAGAATTTCAGTCATTATCACTGATCGCTCATAAGTAAGTCTTATATGGATCTTTTCGTAAGCGGTACCTTAATACAAAAGCTAAGTACCTTGATGACTTCCTTGTTACTTTCACATTGTTTTCAGTACGCCTACTAAAATAAGGAAATATTAATTGACAGGGGAAAAGGTTCGAACAAAGGGAAAAAGGTATCTGAGCCGTTTCGGAAAGATTTCGGGGCTTTGTCAACGCTTCGCTCTTTTTGTAGTGGTAAGTTGTGATATCAAATCTTTCACAATTGATCATGATCCCTATTGATCCCTATTTTTCCTGCCGCCTCCGAATTCCACTCCCCTCCCCTTGGTAGTTTAGATACTCTCCCAAGATATATCGATCGCGCTCGCTTTTACAAACCAAGACGGCGGCAGCAAAATCGGAGCGTACCAGTCTGGAGAATCCGACAGAAAAATAGGGGGACTGTAAACAGTCTAGTGTTCTGCGGCATTTTCTAATAAGGACGCATTTTGTGATAAAAGGTGCAGCATTTTGTATTAAATCCAGCCTACGCATTTTGTAATAAGAGCTGCACTATTTTGTAATGTTTGTAAGTGTAAGAAAATTGTAATAACGTCTGATGCAAATTATTGAGGTGTTTTAAAAGACTGTTTTATGAGAGTTAATTTACGTGACATCTCATCCTCACTCCTCCTCCTCCTCCTCCTCCTCCTTCTCCTCCTCCTCCTCCTCCTCCTCCTCCTCATCATCATCATCATCAAAAATTCAATCTACAAGGTTTTCCGAAACTTTTAAATTTTCCCTAGCTAAAGAAGTAATTCGACAGGAAGTTGAAACTGGTTCAAAATAGCCATTTGGCAAGTATACGCGCTACACCTCCTCCTCCTCCTTCTCCTCACTCCTCCTCCTCCTCCTCCTCATCCTCCTCCTCCTCCTCTCATCATCATCATCATCATCATCATCATCATCATCATCATCATCATCATCATCATCATCAGCATCTTCATCATCATCATCATCAAAAATTCAGTCTACAAGGTTTTCCGAAACTTTTAAATTTTCCCTAGCTAAAGAAGCAATTCGACGGGAAGCTGAAACTGAATCAAAAAAGCCATTTGGCAAGTATACGCGTTTGTCATTTTCATCATGACGGACAAAAACAAAGTGTCTTCTGATAAGAATAGGAGTTCGAAAACTGTTGATGAGGTCCCTGCAGAGACGCCCTGCTATGACACCTGTACACCTGAGTTGTTTTCGCCGTTACCTCAGGAATGGGGGGATTGTGTTGTGCCTGAAGTTGCGTCTTAAGACGTTCTGGAAAACCTCCAATTGTACCGAAAGTTCTGTGCGATTTATTTAATAGTAGTACGAGATATGAATCGGCTCCGAGGTTTACGTGGAACATGAAGGATACTGACCGCCTTGTGCGGCTTCGCAAGGAATTATCTGTTGTTTTTTTCAATCGATACTCAAGTGAGCAGCTAAGAGATTACCATGGGATTTGATGCAGCTGGTATCGACGTAGATAAAATTTTGTCTATCCAACGACGGGTGTCAAACAACTCGTGGGTTGTAAGCTTTCGCTCTCCCGATGCGAAAAACGTTGCCCTTGGCCCTTGCCCTTGCATGGTGTCCCGTCAGTAACGATTGCCGGC
The DNA here is from genome assembly GCF_977016875.1 of Pavona decussata. Lineage (NCBI taxonomy): Eukaryota > Metazoa > Cnidaria > Anthozoa > Scleractinia > Agariciidae > Pavona > Pavona decussata. The sequence goes on from NW_028145953.1 coordinate 69,494, forward strand.
TGCACTGTCTTGGGTCTGTCTTCTCAGGTGACTGCGAAAATCGTGTGATGATTGTTAAGATCTATGAAGCGCCTACCGAATTGCCGGACACTGTTTTAATCGGTCGCCTTTCGCATTACGGCAAGGTTTTTTTCTTTCCGTCGGGACAGAGTCGCTGACAATATCTACAATAGTGTGTGAACTGCCAAGATGCGTTTGAATTTACCCATCCCTCCGACTATTTTTGTTGCGGGAGAATTACTGCGAATCTGGTATCCATCTTAGCCTAAATTGTGCCGTCGTTGCGGGGATGTTAGCCACGTGGCCACAAAATGTACATCGTTTCGGTGCTTCAATTGTGAGGCGCTGGGGCATAGAATTGAAGATTGTCAGTCACCGCCCCTTTTTTCAACCTGTCTTAAGGTGGAAGACCATGATGTTTCTGTCTGTCCTTTTTTGGTATACAGTGCCAATGTGGTAAACCAGTCCCGTCTCCCCAATGTAGACTGCTTTAGGGCATTTCCGGCAAGAGATACAGTATATGATGTTTTCTGAAACGACGTGAAATGCCCTGTGATCTTTATGTGTCCACCTAGTGCTGGAATTGAGGTGGACTCAGTGATGTGACAAACAAACAAGCATAATTGGGACCGACCTTACTTCCCATTGCGACACCGCCGGAGCAAGCGGAGGCCATTAAAGCTGCTGAGGCGGCGAGGTCGGTCTCCAAGCTGCCATCTTCGAAGTCATCCAAGTACTCGAAGCAGCATTCTGCAAAACAACAGCCAAAGAAGCCAGCGAAGCCGAAAGCAGCTAGTGAGCCACCGCCTTCAAGTGTCGAGAAAACATCTACGGACCGTAAACATGCAACAAAGGGAAAGGCGGAGCGTGAACGCGAGCACTCACGGGAGCGCGGCTCGAGGCACGATCGGGACCGGGACCGCGATCGCGAGCGAACATTTGTGTGCGATCGGAACCTGGACCGTGATCGCCACCGTGACTGTGAGGGCGAGCGCCGGATCGCTCTAGCCGTCGACATCATCATCAAGATCATAAAGCAACTAAGGAAGACTCTGATGATGATTTTGTAAAGGTTAGGGCTAGGCGTCACTCTAGACGCTAATAGCACCGATGTCTTTGAAAATTTTATCTTTAAACGTTATGGGTCTAGGCACCCCTGCTAAGCGATTCACTGTTTTGTGCGAGCTTGAGCGTTTGAAATATGATTTATTTTTATTCCAAGAAACCCACGTGTCGACTAAGAAGCTCGCGGATGAATTTGCTCATTATTGGCCTGGTTAATGCTTTTGGTCCTTTGGGCAAGGTAAATCTGCTAGTGTACTCTTTATTTGTCTCGCCTAGATTTTCGGGCCATATTTCTCGTTTTTTATTTGATTCTGACAGGCGCGTTTTAAGTGCATTGGTGCTTCTTAATAGTTAGTAATGCTTAACACTGTCGCGGAGCGTAAAACCTTTTTTGAGCGTTTACATGATTATTTTATTCCTAATGGTTCTCATGCTGTTGCTGGTGACTTTAATTTAACTTTAGATCGTTTGCGTTCAGCTTATACTTTTCTACTGACTTTTTGTCTGATTTTGTTTAGTCGATGTTAAGTGAATCCGCGCGCTGTTTCTTTTACTTGGTCTAATTCTGATTACTTGCAGGCTTCTTGTATTGATAGTTTTTTTATTTATCGTTCTTTGTTTAAATTTTTTCGTTCAAACAAGGTTTTACCGTGTGTTTTTTCCGATCATGATTTTGTTGCTCTCGATTTTTCTTTTGATGGTTTTTCAAATAAGCGAGATGGTGTTTGGAGATTAAATACCACTCTTTTGGTTGATCCTGAGTTAAAGTGTGAAATTTCTTCTGTTGTTGATCGCCGAAAGAGTGTTATTGCCGATTTTGAGCCTCTGGGGGCTTGGTGGGATGATCTGAAACTTGAAATTCGTCCTACTTGCATTAATTATCGCACGCGTAAGCGTCAGTCTGTAAATCGTGAGCGCAACTTATTGACTAAGCGTTTAATTCGTGCTAAAAGTGCTTTCCACGCTGGTGATAATTCTGTCGTTTCCGAATTACGAAATGTTGAAAGCGCTCTTTCGTCTCTTATTACTCGTGGGGCGGAGGGCGCTAAAATTCCAAGTGGATAGAGGAGGGAGGAAAGCCCACGCGGTATTTCTTTCGCCTCGAGCAACAGCGTGGGGAGAAAAACTCGTCTGTTTCTGTTGTTGATACTGACGGTAGTGAAGAAACTTCACAGGCTGATATTGAGTGCGCTTTTGCGAATTTTTATCGAGATCTGTATGCTAAGGAGATCCAAACCAATTTGATCGATATCTTAGAATTTTCTTTAAATGATCATTGAGCGTGCTAGCTGTGAGGGCTTATTTACTAAAGACGAGCTTTTCTCCGCTTTGAAGGGCCATCAGACCGGCAAATCGCCTGGCTCTGACGGCCTGCCCAGGTGCAATTCCTCGATTTAATTAAGTGTCGACTGCTCTGCTAAAGAAAGGAAACGCACCGAGTCATACGAGTCCTCAGCGATATTTCTCTTTTTACAAAATATTGACGGCAGACTGATCCCAACGGCGGTGGTGACGAGCCAGATAAAACACAGGGCGCCCACACAAACTATGTGACCGTTTGTATTTTGAATTTATAGAGGCAATGTATGGGAATATCGAAAATCCTCGTATTATCGTACTAGATTGCGATGGATATTCTCATTTAACATCAAAATAAACGTAGTTTTACCTTAAATGTTGTGTGTTGTCGTTCCTGAGGTTGAAGACGGCGATTTTAGCCATTTGAAGGGTTCGGCGTTGAACGTTCACTCGAGCGTAATAGAAGAGTGACAAGGGAGGAAAACTTGTTTTGAAAGGGTTCCAGCGCCGGAGCAATTTTTCCCCCAAAAAACGCATCGCTCCGATTTCAAACTTCCCAGCATAAAGGTCAAAAGATTTTCGATTCTTCTCGTACCTTCCAATCGAAAATCCATCCAAACGGCCCGGAGCTAGTCCTCGAAGAAAATCAAAATCCCACAGTATTCGAGCGACTGGAATGCGTAGCAAAATTCATAAGTGCCATTGTCTAACGTCGTCCAATCAGAAAGGGGCAATCAGCGGAACGGTCTGTTGGCTGGCACGTATGAATTTTGCTACAAACGGTCACATAGTTTGTGTGGGCGCCCTGTGGATAAAATAAACAACAAAGCGACTAAATATGTTTTGGACTTCGTTGTGAAGCTAATGATATTTCCTCGCCAGCTGAAAAGGAAACTAAAACGAGTTCAAGGTCAGCAATAACATGACAGAAATGCCGGTTTGCCTTGTGAAGAATCGTGATCGAGGCTTACATAGCCTTGTGTAACTGAATGCAAAGCTTCAAGAAAAAACGAGCAATAACTCTGTCAATTAACTCCCCTAGATTGGCAGCTGTTGGACAGGCTTTCAACTTTTAGTTAACAACCTTGATTGACAGTTTGTTCCGCTTTGCTCTGTGTACAGTCACTGACATCAAAAGTATTTTCTCCAAATCTATAAGCGCCAATTAGAGATAAAAAAAATGATGATCAAAGTTGAAGCAATTAAGCGGGGAAGAGGAAATCCATGGTCATGACTAATTTGAAAATTTAAACGTGTCGTTGAAATACTCGTTGTCTTTTATCAATAAAATTATAAGAACGAATAAAAATGCAGTGTGTGAAGAAATAAATACTTGTTCCTCGCCAGCTGAAAAGGAAACTAAAACGAGTTCAAGGTCAGCAATAACATGACACAGAAATCTTGAACGGGAAAAGAGCAACCTAGAAACTGATTATAAGAAACTAACGGATGTCTTTTAAAATTATCATTCAACAATGCCAGCTATCTTATAAAAGCTTGCAAAGAGACGAACAAATATACTGAAAGAGAAGGCGCCGCGAGAGAAGTACAGTTCTGTTTTCGAGTCATCTTTCGACATATACCAGACTTGACAATCAACTCCTGTTTCGCTCACGGAAGATGTTCGGCACCGGAAAACTGAAGCTACTAATTAATTTCCTTATAAGTCATAAATTGTTTTGTTGAAAAAATAATCGTTGTTATAAAGTGACATTCAGCAGGCTAATTCCTTCCTTGCTGAAACTGAGCTATTAATACAAGTTGCTGTAATCTGTGAACACCGCTGAGATTGAGGTATTTCCTTCATTCATGAATGTACTTCCGATCTGTATCGGTAACACAAAGCCGCTGTTATTACCCTGAGCAGTGTAATAGCAAAAGCCACACCAGGCCAGCTCAATCATAAAAGACAATTGCAGTAATGTAAACACTGAATAAAAAGAACTCAGACATGAACAGGAATCCCGAAAATTATTGGAAATAGCGTGAAAAACCTTGAAAACAGGAAGTCTGATTTAGGATGAGGTGACTGTCTGGCGCCGTCTTAACTCCGCCGGTGGTTTAATTGAAATGGGATGTTTAACGGAATGCTAGCTGGTCTTACATCGTACTTTAAAAGACATATTTGCGGTACCAAAAAGAAAGGGAGTAAGTGTTCCATTGCTCAAAAATTAAACCAAAGAAAATTAGTTTAAGACTAAAATTTGCGGTCTTTGAAACAGCTATTCAGCCGAAAAAGTCCGTTGGTGCTCCATGTATAATACAAAGCCGTGTTTGAAAGTTAAAAAGTGGTAACGATTCAGTCTTGATTTAATATTAAAATATAACTCTAATTTTTACATCGGCCTACAATATTTAATTTTGAACAAATGCTGTGTCACTAGCAGGTCGTGCGCTGTCCATATGAAATGTAAATAAACGTTTTGAAAATGACAGATCCTTGTTGACAAGACTCTGGAGTAGATTAATTCAAATCACGTCTCTCGGATCGCTATTTTTAAAAGCAGACAAAACGTTGTACTCAGTTTCACCAAGGCCATTTTTCATTTTATTTTATCGCCATTTATTTGCAAATCCTTGACTGAGAACTAAAGAATATTCCGAGGTGATACGAATCGATATTAGGGAAATAAATAGTTTCCTCGTTACCAGGGCCTTAGCGACTTAAAAACCAGGTCACTCAGCGGCAGGCAGAAAAACAAGCAACAAACAGGAAGTCGTATAGTGAGACAGAAGTGGCCATGGCTGCGTTTGTGTGTTCTATGCTGTTTCTTATGTTCTTCTGTGGAACGGACAGTTATGCCAAGGAGAGTTACACTAACGTTTGGGCTGTGAAGGTTCTTGGTAGTCAGAGAGAAGCAGAGGAGTTAGCCATTAAATATGGTTTCTCATACGACAGACATGTGAGTCAAATCTCTTTTGCCTTGTTATAATTTGCTGTTGTTGTTGTGTTTTTTGAAAGCGTTACAGCCTCTAACAATATGCGATGTGAAGGTGGTTGAGCACTCAAGAAGAAGGGAGAAACACTCGACTACGTGTCGTGTTCCCCCCTACACTTCTTTCGTGCTCTAGCCGCTTCCTGCGTGCTTTACAACAGACCAGAGCACAGTCGAGGCTTCTTTATTTGTCAATTATACCATGATAGATAGAGTCCTGAGCTCACACTTTGAATTATCCAGTCAAATGAGGTTCCAAGAAACGTTAAAATATCAATTTAGCATGAAAATAAAGACCGTAAAGAGTGTAAGGATCCCGTGTAACTGAGTATTCGAAATTCGATCAGTGGCAGTTTTCGTTCATCTGTGAATGCGTGACGGAACAATATGCTTGCATCAAAATTCTAACCATCGTGTTTACTAAACAAGGCTCATTTACTTTCACACGTGAAACATTTGGAGTCTTTCGAGTTTGCATGACTGCAAAAGCGAGATCTAGTACGCGACAGACTTCTGAAATCCAGTTCGCGTGCTTTAGATAATCACTTGCTTACACCAGACATGTCGCTGGCCTAGTGACACGAGACAGGAAGAAACGAGTGTTCTGTGGATGTAATGTGAAGTACTGTAGTTTGAAAATTGAAGGTCGCACATGTGTACTCAAATCTGAAGCAGTCCAGTATCGCAATTTATAACTGGTAACTAGTATATGGTAGAGGGATACTCTAGACCCCAACAGCTTTCGCTTAAAAGGTAGTATTTGGGCCATAATAAAGGGTAAACGGCACAAAAAGTACAAAAGAAAAAAGGAAAAGGCCGAAAATTGCCGTATAAAAGCGAAATTTTCCCCGTTTTGAAGACCGGAAGTAAAAATCGCATTTAGTAGTGCACGTGATCGATGACGTAGAAAGAAGAACCGAAGACAATATGGATTCTGGGGATTAGCCCAGTTCTTTTGCTTGTTTTTCTTCTGAACAAAATAGTACAATCGAAACCGTCAACGGAGCTACGTTAGCAGGGCTATGAGGGTGCTCTGTCGTTTGTGTTTAGCCGTGCAACAGCGAAGTGAACTCGGTTATGGAGTCTACAAATGGAGTGCGAAGAGGTGTTTGAGAGCGGATTGGTAAGCAAACAGTTATGCATTCTATCGCAAATTTGGTGCATTTCACATCCGCAATGTGATTTCATTAGCGATGGAATAAGATTTGAGCAGCATTAAAGTTTCCTTTTTATGGTACCGTGTTGTTATTTGAAATCTACTTTAGTTACCTTTTTAAAAAAAATCCACGTGAATTATTCTTGGGAAATGGCCTGTTTGTTAGAGACACAGCGTACAAAGCTTGGAGATGTGAGCAACTTTCATAATAGCGATGAACACTTAACAGGAGCGGTACCTGTACAAAGAGCAATACTACCACGAACACTACCCACATAAGTAAATTCGGAAGTCATTGTGTTGTGATGGGCCTTTTGGAATGTAACACGAGTTACCTTTCATGCCATATTATTGCGTTGTTAATGTGACTGGCAATATTTCATTTTTTTCCATTTTAAAGCAAAATAAGGCATTTAACCTTTGATGTAACGCTGATTTAGAAAACGGTATTGTTGGTCACTTTGCCCCGTCGCGTATACAGATGACAGTCGCGTTCTGAACTGAACAAGGTTAATGAAATAACTGCGATACTACGCGTGTTTGAAAGGTAAGCAGTATCATTATCGGCTAATGCTAGTTTTCTTCAGGCTGCACTGCAATAACAATTTTTTTTAATTATTATTTTTCAAACATACAGTAAACCTTAGTTCTGATGAAGGAGCTTGTTTTGTGATCTATCTGGCACGAGCGGCTTCATTAATTAGACGTGCTGTCCTTCATCGGGTCTATGCTCTTATTTTCTGATAGTCCTTCATTAAAACAAGGTTGAAATGGCGTTTTTTGATCTTTCTGCAGACACAGCTATGAGAATTTCTGATTGAGAACAGTCTTCAGAATAGTGAGCAGAAGTCGCACGATTAGCAAACAAATCGAATCGCGTGTGTCCCGTACAAAACCCGAAAGAAATGCCAATTATGTAGACCTTCACCGTTGTTACTAGAATTAAGCATCAAGCGACCATAAATCGATACGTTATTATTGAATTTTCCACAAAACACGGACTATACATTTTCGTTTTGGAATTTTAAAATCAAGCCATTTACAGAATCTTGCTGAAGAAATCCAGGAGAATCTAACCGGAAAAGGTTTGGTGAGTTCTTCTTTCTACGTCATTTCCGGTTTTCGGCCTAAGTGCGGATTCGAATCCCATGCATGACGAGAAACTTATCGTTTTCCGAGGCAAAATAGCGGACACCGAATTTTGGTAAATATCTTTAAGTTGGGTCATATGCTTTCTGAATTTGGAAAGTTGTTTTGGGGTTTAAGACCAAAGGGCCTTGGTTTTATTACCCTGTTAGTTGTGTATTTTTACTGCAAATAGGGTTGTTTATACTACCACTTTGCACTTTGCTGAATGTCTGGAGAAGCTCCGGTCAATGGTTGGTCATCAAAGGGATAAAAATAACAGATGCCAAAAATTTTATTCTCGATTGTGTAAGGATAAGGACGGGTCTGAACTGTGGTACAAATTGGTTTGAAAAAGAATGTTGAACTTAGGTGATATTTGGATCAGAATTTGACCTAATTTACCACTTTCTCAAATCTTTCGTGACATGGCACCTGTCACTCTAAATGACTTGAAAGTGGTACTGTAAGGTAACACAGGTCCAGTCTTTATTCGCATGCAACAACAGTAAAATTCATTATATTTTGTAAACAGGAGCCACATTTATTTTTGAAAATAAACTAATTTAAGGGGAAGTTTTTGGGATTTGAACAAAAAAAAGTGGGGTAAGGGGGTGGTGTATTTCCCAAGGGAAAAGTTGCAAAGGCAGCCTATTCAATGAATTAGAGTTCTTGGGTGGGTACGTTCATCTGGCCAAGTTTCATCCAAATCGGAGACGTGGCATGTATCCCCCTCCTAGTCCAGTCTCCCTGACTCAGTCTTAATCATTGTTTCTATAAAAACAGCAAAACAACTTCCAGACACCCCTATAATACGCAAATGAGCTCTGAACATCCTTAAATGTTTCTCCATCGTATTTTCTCCTTCTATTTTGCGTGTAATCTCTGTCAACTTTGACCACAATCTTGACCTATTCGAGGCTTTCAACAAGGCTTTCTGGTCACTAAAATAAAAAATGTGCAAAGTCTATACAACGATTTTTTTTACACGCTATATATCGAACAGTAAACCTCTGTGTCGCAGATTTCATGCCAAATTTTGTCTGCATTCCTAGAAGCTCAGATATCAAATAGGTTCTCTGCAAAAATATAGTTTTCTTGGCTTAGCATTGAGGCGGTAGATATTCAAGTTAGTGGTTGTGCATATACAACTAAAATATAACTCTTGCCTCTGAAGTTCATAGCTATAACACCAGATTTGTATCAAACCTTAATTTTCATCGGCCGAGGATAATGAATAACTACGGAGCTGCCACTTTAGCATTTGCTGGGTCAAAAATTTGGGAAAAAATTCCGACTAAATTAAAAAAGCTCTCATATAATAGCTTCTACAAGCAGTACAAATTGTACTTTTTAAATGCCCAATGAATATTTGGTATTTAAAAGGTATTGCCCTCACTATTAATTATCATTCCTATTGTTTTTTATGTAAAAATTGTAGTATGTTTCTATTATTGCACTTTTATTATTCTTTAATTTTTTTGCTGTTTAGTTGCACGTTATAAGCCAGTTAATTGCACGTGGCAGTGACCAACTCGAAAGCCTAAGCTCCTTTGGTCACTGCGCACCTTTTACTTTCACATTTATGCAATTTAATGCTATCTTTATATTACTTTTCTTATATATTGTAATTTCCTTTTGTTGTGAGCCATCGAAATAGTGCACAATAATAAAAACCTTAAAACCTTAATCTTATAACGTTTGAAACGTAATGCAGAAGCATTCAAAGTCAATGTCGACAATTTTGCGTTGATTTTCACTCGTCTGAATTTTAATAACTGTGAAACTGCTGTTAAAACGTGCTTACATGTTCGCTTGAGTTCTGTTACGGCAGTAATCAAATAAAAAGAACTTGTCACAAACAATTTTAACCTTCACTTATTTCTCCACTCATATATACACTAGTTGGTTGTTTTCCCTGCTGCCGGCACACCCATCCCCCTCACCCCACACCCGCGACATAGCGGATGAATTAACAAATAAAGAGTAGTAATTTCAATGAATTCCCCCACCCTGTAGGGCTAACTGGTGAATCAAGACTCCACTTCCCAGGGGTGTCCTTCTTTTGTGACATTCTCAGCTGGTAGACTGGAGACAGTAAAGTTAACATTGATTTATTCTCGAGGTTATAGGAAACATTAAATCGTTTGCAGAAAGGGCAAAGCCATTCCTTTGCTCTCTAACAAACAAGATCATTAGTTCAAAGTCAGCATAAAAATAACTTTACATTAATAACAAGACGGTAAGCATGACTACTGTACAAATAATTTTAAATGCTGCAATTAAATAATTAGTAGTTATTAGGTCAGCACATGTAGGTCGATGCAAATGCTTTTATATCATTAATTAAAAGTAAACGACCAAAAGAGTGCTTTAAAAGCACCTAGTTGCTAAATTGATTACTGAACACAGAATGCATAATTAATGTATTAACAGCATAAATAACATTTTATTAGCTGTACCACTATAATGTTGGATGATTGAAGTCTCCAACAGTTTTTCTGGCTTATGGAAAACAGTCAGCCAACGCTAAATTTAACCCTAACCTGAAACTGTTGGTCATTTGTCAGTTGACTGTGGGGTGTTTGTCCACCTTCAGTGTTGGTGACAGCTAATTTTATCGACAGTCTACCAAGAAACTCTCAACTGATATGTTACCATTGAAAAACTAAATTTAAAATGAATTCTCAGCTCTTCCAGGACTATCATGTCTTTAAAAGACCTGAAATGAAGAAAAGTTCAGAAAAGACTCAAGTATCGTCTGAAATTGACAGAAGGCTGAATTTGGAGCCAAAGGTGAGACTAGTTACATCACATATATATAATTCTTGTAAGTGAAAGTCAGTAAATTGTTAACTAAAATGCAATTACTGATTCTAAACAGGGCTTCTTTAAACTTACAGTAGCTAACTTGCCACAGACTGGTAAAAATTCAGTTTTAGCTATTCTCACAGGTTTTTGTGCTTGCACTAGCCATATTTGATGGACAAAAGATAAATTGAAGGGCTTTGGGCAAGAACGTCCTCCTGGATTTTTGGTCATTTTTTTGGTTTGCTCAAAAGCAACTAAAATTTGGCATGTAAACTTTATTTTTAGTCAAGAAACATTGCTCTGTATTTTATTTCGCTGGTTACCGCTTCGTTTTTAAGAAATAACATGCGCAAAAACCCAAGTTAAACTCTTTTCTCGAGACAATAAAACCAGCAAACCGAAGCATTAGCCACTGGTTATTTGTTCTGATAGAGTGGTTTGCTGATTAGATCACGTTTTCTGCATTTATTAGAGTTAAGGAATATTTACGCGGTTTATAGTATTTTTTTGCTGAAAAGAGCTGATCATTTCAATGGGGTGCCGTAAGAAATGAGTTCTTAGAACTTATGGCTGGTCTTTCGTAATGCAAAGCCATCAAAATTACGAAACAACAGAACGAAATCAGGCGAGCACAAGGCGGTGGACGGTAATATCATAATCTAATCACAAATAAAGCAAATCAAGAGAGGCTCTCGTTTTCAACTTTCGTTGCTCGTTTCCAGGCTACCACAATGGAAAAATTACATCTATTCTAGCCATGAAGGAGTCCGAATGGGAGGAAATCGTCGATGCCAATAGCAAGGGTAGACATCCAAACCTCACATATGAGTTTGCTTTTATTCTTATAATGCTTTGAACAGGAGACATTCAACGGATTTGTATGAGCAGATCTCCTGTTAATTTTTTAAGGAAAAAATAATTATAGTATTTGGCAGGAAGTCTGCTAATGTGCGTTCGATACCAGTGCTTGTTTTGTCTGATTTTCGATGATTTAGTACGATAACATGGCTCTTCTTTATCGAAGGTGGATAGTTTGAAATCATAACCTCGCAGCAACGGCTTGTTGAACGCGAAATCCAAACATCTATAAATCCCGGGGAACTGAAATTCACAGAAACAGCTTGCCAAACACGAAAAGACAAACGTGACTCTTTGAAACTCACAACAGAACAAGGTGACTCTTTGCACGAGCGAATAGGAAGCCGTTAGAAGTCCATATGTAGTTTCTCGGCTGAGACCGGGGTTAGAACCGAGCGATGTCCCTGAAAAAGTTTAGCGGGGATGACATTTTGGTGTCCTTACAGGAATTTCTGGAATGTCAAATCGTCCTGGCCATTAGGAATTGCGTTCTCCTACGTCGAAAGCAATTATATATTACTTACATTTATTAATATGTCTTTTAGAACCCACTTTGAATATTGGGTAAACATGACACTAGATAAATTTTACTTGTAATATAACTACATCCCCTTTGATGAAGGTAAAAACCACTGACGTAAGTTAAATTATGGACTTTCTACATGTAGGTGCCAAATGCTTCTAGGTATCAATAATTAAGAAACTGCACGGTATGATTGATGATGGATTGATTGATTGATTGATTGATTGATTGATTGATTGATTGATTGACTGGTTGATTGACCGATCGATCCGGGTGGTTGGTTGGTTGATTGGGTGACTGACGGACAGACCGTCAGACAGACGACTAGACAGATAAACGGTTGATTTATTGATTGAAAAGCACCAAAGACAGGGTCTTGCCCAAGGATACAAGATAGTGAATCTAAAACAAGCACTAAACTTGGACCACTCAGCCATAAGAAGTCCATTGCGCTCTAACTTAATTTCTAGGCCACCATATGCCACCCAAACCGTCCTCGTATTCTTGAGTCTTATGTGAATTTATTCTTAAATTTTTATTTTTTATGTTTGCTTTCAGATTAAATGGTTCATGCATCAGAAGGAGAGAAAGTATAAACTCCTGTCCACCCATTTTGAAGACCCTATGCTTAAAGACCAGTGGTACATTGTAAGTCATTCTCCGTAACATCCTTTTCTAAATATCTTTACCCCTTTTTCCGTGTTATGTCAATGTTAATCGCTGTCTGCATATATGTTATCCAATAAGAGGATTTTTTAAAGACATGTCATTTTAATTAGGAAAGACTGACTCATCATCATTAATTAAGCAGCCTAAATTGTAACACTCGGATATCGCTTATTGTCTAACAAATTAAACAAATTGCCAAAATATACCTCTAATAAATTGAGTTTGAGTTCCATGCTATAAGATATCTTGGACTGAGAATTTTTATGTTCGACTTCTGACCAAAATGAGAATACAAGTGCATGAACTAATTAGCCATGAATGGAAGACAGAAAAACCAAAGTATATGGTACATAAATCGTAGAACAGAACAGAACGCAATAGACCTCTGAAGAGGGCAAAGGTAACACAACTCGCTTGGAGATACATGGAACTTGTATCTCAAGTTTCTAGCTGCAATTATAACCCCAGTGATCTCTCTCAAATTGATACAACGATGGTCTGAATTCTGTGAAGTTTTTGAGCAGAACAAGGCAGTCGTGTGATAATCTGGAACAATCATTGACATTCGAATGAACAAGTACATTAGCCATTGTTCTATAAATTAAGCTACTGTGTGTTTGGAATTCAAATTCTTACCCACAGTTATATTTAAACGTACAAATAAATGGAAATGCAAATGTGAACAAGAAGCTGTTACCAGCTTAAACTCGGGCCATATTTGACCGCGTGGTGCGTAAGCCTACGATCTTTTAGCAGTGATAACCTCAAGCATCGCTAACTCCCCAAAATCGATAGATACAGAGATATAGTGAGGCAATAAGTAACCACCAGATAGTATTGCATTATTTGCACATTTGTTAAGTAGAATACCTTGTGCTTCATACGGATGATTAAATTCCCGGGCTTTAATCCTTACCTTTTCACCTTTGATTTGGAGACAGAAACCATTTGTACATTGAATATTTTTCATTAGTGTATACCACACAAGTGAATAGTACTTTTCGCGCGCGCTGATTGGCTAGCTCGGAGGCGACTGGTCAAGTACTATTCAACTCCGAGCAGCCGAAGAGAAACAAGATGACTTCCCATTTCGCCACGGTTACTTCAAGTTAAGTCAAGTTAAGAGGAAACTATTTCGATAAACGAGGCGGCTGTTAAAAAAAATACATAAATGGCAGCAAAGTTTGGTTTGACGGCATTAAATGGTAAGTTATTTAATCTTTCCAACCTCATATTCTAAGGCGAACAATAAAAATACAATCCCTTGTTTACGAAAACTGCCGAGCACTAAAATTACAATGAAAACAATGAAACGTCTTCTATTTTTCAGCATGGTTTCAAAAACAAGGCGAATTTCCAGAAAAATCGAAGAAATGACACTGTAGGAAGTAAAGAATAATATTGTCTCCAAAAGTTTTATTTGTTTGCGAGAAAGCAAGACGGGACTTTCTACAATAAGAAATCGCCTACCGCGTGGCGCGCAACGTTTCAAAATTCCATACCATTTGTGGGTACATTGTCAGAAATAAAATAATTGTTTGGTCCACTAGTTATTCAGCTTGTGTGGTATATACTAAAACAATTATTCCCCTCAGTGTCGGTGAAAGCGATGGATATCTATATCGGTTCCTGTCTCTAGATCAAAGGTGATAATGTAAGGATTATAAAACTATCTCCGTGTGAAGCATGAGGTATTCTTCTTCAGTAACAAATGTATTCCCTATATTTATAAATACAAGAAAGCCATAAAGGCTTAATAAGCGGCCTATTTTGCTCCATAGTACGCATCGCAGATTTTCTAAACATTTTTCCCGGCGCGATTAAGGAAATTGAATAGTTTTAGTCCGAAAGATAACGTGATTAATTGTTCTACAGCACTTCTATTACGTTACTCGACGTCATTCCGTTATCATAACATTAACGTGATGAACGAGCCACACAGATACAGACTTGGTTCACGTTTTCTATGAATCATTCCTTTATAGTGTCAAACCATCCAGTGTCCATGGCGCAATGATATTTGCAGCCAAACGACTTTGCACGTCAAAAACAACATACACATACACCCTCAGACGTTTCTCCATCGTATCTTCTACTTCTATTTGGCCAGAAATCCCTGCTAACTAATGAACCACAATTTCGTCCTATTCGATCTTTTCAACACCGTCGGCTTAATCTCACCAAAACCAAAACGTACGAGGTCTAAACATCGATTTCATGTTCGATAGAATAGAGAAATTTTATCTCGGTCGTGGCCGGGACTCGAATAATTAAGCTTATTATCGATGACCTTTCGGGTTCGCAATCTGTCCCACAAAGCGTAATTTCTTCTCCGTGAACTCTACAATTTCCACCGTTTAAACTGTCGAATACTTCTTAGCCGAGATATTCGATCTACCGCTTCAGAAATTTGAAAACGACGTGGCTGCAATTTTAAAAGATATTTTTGCGCATAGGACAAAAACTTTCCTTTCTAGGCCCCACTAACACGCATAAATATACCGGTGCACATAAAAGATTACTTTCATGTCTTGCCTTCGAAAAGTGTCAGCCTGGACTTAAATGCATGTTAAGTGCCTTTCGGAATTGTATTTTCTTCCATGATATCTTTCCTTTCCTCGGAAGCATCAAGAAACCGCGAAACGGCCATCTTACAAATTAATACTCTCACAATAATCAACTCGCGCGAGGTGATTATAGCAGGATATGACGCAATCCTCGACCAATGAGATCGATAGAATTGGGGGCTTCACACTAGAGCTTGTAAGTATAATCTAAGTGCACTTGAAACCTACTTTGAGTGTGAAGGGGTAAAACCTACCAACTTGAACTTTACTTAGTGACCATGGAAACGTTCGTAGTTCAAAGAAGCCGAAGTACGCCGCCAAGTATGGCCAACACCACACTTGAGAACGTACTTGACCAATAGGAAAAGGGAAACCAACTGAAAACCACGTGCTGCGGTGCCAGGACAGATAAACATTTTGCCGTGAACTAAAATCAATCCAAAAAAAATCAAAATGGATGGCTGGAGATACGCCTCGCAGTTTGAGGACTCCGCGCACCAAATCACACAAAGCGTTGGACGAGTCACGCGAAAATGCATTTTCCAAAGCGGATCCATGTCGCAGTTAGCTAAAAGCAGTCTAAACTAATTTTGTGGACGAAGCCATGCCGAAAACCACGTTGCTGAACCATTCTCGACAAATACAAAACATGTCGCTTGTTCTTTTGTGTTGTCGCCAAGTACTCGTAAACAATGAAGTACCTATGCATTTCCTGTAATGTTAAAACTCTCTGAGTTAAAATTAAAGACAAAATAAAGAGTAAACAACATAAAACGTTTTTCCGTTGCAAAGGCTCCATGATTTTCCGGCGAGCAATCGCATTTCTGATTTTACCGCGAAAGATGATTGACAGCTTGTGCTTCAAGTGTATACTTTGTCACCAGGTATGAAGCCAAGTTTTCTAAAGTGAGACATGAGATTTTCAAGTGCACTTGAATCAAGTGCTTGCTTGAAACTAACTTAGCTTGTAGTGTAAAGCCAACAAATATCTATAATCACCTGAGTAATTATACTAAACTATTATTAACATTAGTTTCACTATTACTTCATAAGGCATTTCTGAGTTTTAGTTTTGTTATTCCTTAGGAAAGACCTGTTGGATCTAGCAAACCAACATATAATGTAGCTTCTGTGTGGGAAGCTGGCTACACAGGGAAAGGAATTCTGGTGGCAGTAGTTGATGATGGAGTTGATGGCAGCCATCCTGAACTACGTGCAAACTATGTAATTGTCATCTTACATGTATATCTCTTTTACAGTACTAGTGTTAAAATTTCTAAGTGATTCAGTAATGCTTGAGGTGAACTGCGGGCTTGGTATTCACCTCCTAACATAAAAGAAAGCTGGTCAAAGACAAGCCCATTTCTTTTTGGAATGATAATTTTGTAGTATTGTTGACAAAAGCTAAGTATTTAGTCACATTTTTTTAATTTACTTGTACTTCTTTTTCAGAATTTTAGGGCTAGCTATGATTATGTGGATGGAACGAACGTTTCTTTTGGGAAACCAGTGCCAGGGTGAGTGGCCACGTAGTCTAAAGGCCCGTTTGAACGGTTTCAATATTGTTCCAACAACAAAAGTTGGAAGGATGTTGGGTAAATGTTGGATGAAAGAAGTGTTCAAACGATTTCAATGTCATTCAACATTTTCAAGAACAATAGAAATGTTGAAGCGATGTTGAATGAAAGTTTAAGCCAATTTAAATTTGATTCAACACACTTTCAACAAGCTTGTTGATGATTATGAATGATGGTGATCATGGTGATGATTGGTGTTGTTGTTGTTGTCATCATCATCATCATCATCATCATCATCATCATCATCATCATCATTGCTAGGACCAATTTTAGGAATGAGGCAGTAAATTTAGACATTACTGGACAGGCTCGGAGATTGGTTAAATGAGCATTAATTTAATTTTTAATTAACTTAGTGTGCACTTTGTTGTATTACGATCGTATACACTCGATTGAAATAACGGTGTTCCGTGCAAAGTGGAACAATGCGACCTGATGGAATTATGGGTTGATCTAATAAAAATGGCATATTTCGTGTTTTTAGCCCACCGCAAGAAGTATGTAAAGTTTAAGCCTTAAAATCCGTACGCGTTTCTTTGTTCTATCAGGGCAGCATATGTCAAACGTTTCCCAAACAGCTCTTTGCTCTTATATTTCATGGTTTACACCTTTTATCGGACAACCATTCTTCAATCGAGTGTATACTCAACAGAATATTCAGTTTCTGATTTGCTAGTACGAGTTTTAGACAAGAGGGCATTGAATATAAAAACAAAATGGCTGACTGTCAGTTTGCTTTCTCGGGCCAAAACAAAATATGTTGATCAACTCAAGCCAAGTCATCTATATTGTAGCAACGTGGTCCTTTCAGCACTTTGCTGGTGTCGACAGGGGCCCTGCAAATAAAAAAAGAGAAGAATTTCTGACAATAATGAGCGAATGAAAATAAACTGAAGTTAACTTCAACCCTAAGCTGGGGGGTCGACAAAGTCCCCAAGTCAGTATGAGATCTCTCAAGGCTGACTGTGAGAAACTTTTTATTGTCTAAATTACATGACCTGGAGAAAGGAAATATGTAATATATATTTAAATAAATCTTTATAATTTGTTTGTGTATAAACAAGTATTTAACATTCAAGTTTTTAACATTCCATGTCATGAATTGCAAATACGTCATTCCACATGGCCTCTATGTTAACGTGAATGGAAAGTTAAAGAGAAGGAAATGAACGGAAAATTGTATTCATTGCCATCTAATGGCTTAATCTTGGGGTACTGACAGTATTTCCCTAAAAAGAACAAAGAAAACCAACCAACTTATTAGCTATCAAGTTTAAGCTTAAATTTAAAAACTTTTCAAGTTTGGTTTGCCTGTGTAAGGATTGTAATTGATTGGTGAGAAAAGAATTGAAAGGGATTTGGGAGGGCTTGGCGTGAGAGTCACAGCAAATATATTTATATATATATTTTTTGCATTTTGTTGGCCCAGTTGTGATGCTTCGACAGTTCTCAAATTTCACAACCGTATGTGAGAACTTTCAAAACTTGTGCTCATAATATATAATCGCATTCCTACGATTTTCTATACACATGGTCTGTTTTTTTAATAGGTTTAGAGAGTTCTGAATTCTAGAAACGTTATTAGCATACTGTTCTGTTGAAACTTATTTGAATTGATACCTTTTTAAAGGTTTTAATAAGCATGGATGTTTCCTCAGTATTTTTTGTCTCTTTCCAGCCACGGCAATAGTTGTGCTGGTGTCATAGCTGGTGTTGCCAATAATAGTAGGTGCGGTGTGGGATTGGCATACAATGCGAAAATTGCAGGTAATTGTTTACTTGTTTTTATATCAATTTACAAACTTTGTATTATCAGGTAAAGGCCCACTTTCACCCATGAGGCATTGCGCACCGAGCTGAATTTCGGACAGTAGAAAATTCAGAAAATAACCAGCGAGCACTAAATAGCGAAAAAATCCACATTCATCGAGCTCATTTCCTGGAATATCACTATTTTTCGTGTCATTAGCTTTGCATGATATCATTTCGCTTTATTTATGTGGATATTTTCAAGAACAGTCTTCTTGTGGAAAGGAAAATCGGAAAATCGTCTGTCGCCTCAGTCAAAGTAACATCTCGTCGTTGACTCTTCGCATAGCTTTTATTGTGAAACAAAGAAGCGGGAGGATTTGTTTTCTCCATGCATGCATCTGTTGAAGGGATGTTTCTGATTTTTACGGATGTCTAACCTTAACACGTAAGTTTTTTTTAGCTTTATTTGATTTTATTCTCCCGATTCACGTAAACAACGTTGCGAAGAGACGTAATAAACTGTATAGTTTTCTAGGCGGCGTTCCTTCGTTTTTTACTATTAGCACAGGCAAATAAATTAAAATCTTCATTTGCTTAGTAAGCTGCAGATTCATTCGTAGCATCATTGCTATATCATCAAAGGTAGAAATAATTTCATGGTAATAATGTAGACTGGATCGGCGCAGCGCGCTATAATTTGAAAGCGATATTAACTAAGCTAACATTGAGTCCAGCACTGTAATTTCTTTCCATGTCAACTTCAATAATAATCGAAACGACCCTTTAAGATTACTGTTTATCTTATACAACATTAGAATAAAAATCTTCTGCCGACTGTAACTGTTCGACTTTTCCGCCGCGTCGCTCAAAGGAACGAATGCAGAAAAACGAACCAAACCCTTGACTTTCGTTCGCCCAGAATTTTACACAAAGGAGTACAAAGAACTCGAACGCTTTGGAGAGTAAATTTTTCTTATAGGTGCAAAGATTAAAATAAATCGGAGCGACTGAAACGAAATCATTCCGTCCGATTTGCCTGGTCCGATTTATTTTGAATACGCCAGGACTTTCATCCCAGTTGCAATACTCTTAGTCACTTTATTCCGCGGAAACCACAGTAAAGAGCTAGCTATGTAGGTTACCTGTGACCTAAGTGTGATACTTTGTCTCTACCTTTTCTTCTCGTCTAAATCTGTAGTTAAGGTTGCAACCTTGATGTTGAAAGCAGTTAATCCTAATAACTGTTTCCAGACCCCTGTTTAGTTTGGACAAATTTGCTTGTCATCTGGCTATTTTATATCTCCTCTTGCCCCAGGTATTCGCATTTTTGATGATGAGGGCATGTCTACTGATGTAACGGAGTCGAAGGCCTTAATCCATGAAATAGAAAGTGTTGACATCTATTCCAACAGCTGGGGGCCTGGGGACATGGGCTTGGAAATTGAGGGTCCTGGACGACTGACGAGTGAAGCTATAAGACATGGCATAGAAAAGGTTTGGTATGAAGTAGTGTTTACTGTATATGGGTGTACCTGTATTCAGTGTGTGAATTCTTAACTCAAAACGAGTCCAAATGTATTTGGAGGCTTTAAGACTAAATTGTTAAGTTCGAGTTCATACTAATCAGGAGGTTTACATTTATATCAGGTATACGTTGGATGTAAATATTTGATTGGAGTAGATCTGCAAAATATTTTTGGTCTTTACTTGTGGTACAGATATATGAAGGACTTAACATGCAATTGATAAAACGTGATGCTTGTCTTTAACAAGGTCTAACGTACGGTTCATAGTACGTGGCAAAGGCGTTTGTCTCTTGGGTTTTTTGAATTATTGTAGTGGCCAGTTAAATTCGTAGCGTTTTATTCCTTTTTCTTATTAACTTGAGGATATATTACCAAAAGGAAGATTCTTACCTGCCCGCCTAAACCACGTACCCTTTGTCCGTTATACGTTTCCCGCTTATTTTCTTGAGTAACGTGCTGATCCCTGAATAAACGCTGGGTTCAAGTAAAGCATGACGTGAAGAGGTCGAGTTCTAAAGAATTCACTCGACAAAATATGGACTGTAACTCTTGGAAAAGCCAAGAAATTTTTCCCTTTCGAGAGGCTATCTTGTTTTGCCTGTTGTTTTTATTTTACAGGGTCGCGGTGGCCTGGGTGCTATCTACACCTTTGCAGCTGGAAATGGTGGCTTCACAGGAGACAGTTGTTCGTATAACGGTTATGTTAGCAGTATTTACACTATTGCTATTAATGGTGTGAACTCTGATGGCTCCAAACCGAGCTACGCAGAGGAATGCCCTGGCATCTTGGCCACGGCGTACAGTAGGGATTCATTAAATCGGATTGGAAAAGTCGTAAGTATAAACAAAAGTGAAAACGCTTGTGCGCTTGCAGTTAATATTTAATTTTGTTGGCTTTTGTTTGTTTTTTGGGGGTGTCGTTTTTGGTAACGATTGTTCCTTGATATACAGGTAACTGCTGATAATAAGGCAGGATGTATCGATGATTTTGGAGCAACGTCAGCAGCTACTGCCATGGCATCAGGTCTAATTGCTTTGACCTTGCAAGCTAAGTACGGCTGCCTGTTTTGTTTACTTACTTGAATAGGCGAGGACGGCTGGCCGAACAGACCAATTACGCGTAATTTACTCCTCGCCCGTGAGAGTGTATTTATGACCCGCTGTTTGCTTCACAACAGAGAGTTTAGAATTCATTTTGCACCTTTCCATTTTTGCCAAGGCTAGAGACGGGGAATTGTTATCTTCTCACTATCTAAAAAAAATTTAGTTTAAGTCTGAAGGAGGCCAAGGACCTTAGTTTAGTCGTCCGTCTCTATTACCTAAATAGACAAGTAATTATTGTTGGTTTTTACAGAAGCGCAGGAGAATTACTATGTAACTTAGAGGCGGTCTAAACTGGAAAACTTTATCAGTTACCACATCACGTGCTCAGCAACGTACCTCTTCTTTTTCAGCCCCTACTTAACATGGCGTGACGTACAACATATCATAGTTTACAGCGCAAGACGAGCTCCAGGAATCGCAGGAATCCCACTTAAACGAGGACACTGGATGCAAAACGAAGCTGGTTTATACGTCAGCAAGTATTATGGCTTTGGGCTCATGGATGCTGGCAAGATGGTGCGTCTGGCACAGAACTGGACAAGAGTGCCTCCTCAGTTGAGATGCGAGATTAAAGGCGACGATATCAACAAGTAACTGCGTCACTGTGTTGTGTTGTTGTTAGTGCACTATTTGATCCAAGGATTATTTAAGCTTTTGAGAAAATCTAATAATTAAGCCGAGACGCCCCTTTTCTATTAATGCCCATTATTTTTTTTTTAATTTTGCTTTTCTAATTTTCGTGTCGGTTACATACCTCACACCTGAGTGTCTCGCTCTTTCTTTAATACCTATTCGCAATGATGCATAGAAAATAAACCGAAGGTTTGATGGTCTTCTAAACAACTTGTGCTGCCAACGAGAATGCACGTTCGTTAATGGTAAGACCCTATGTCATGCTTATGGTGGCAACTTGATAGTACTGTATGGAAATTTGACTATGCCCGTCCCATTGACTTCCCTTGCGTTTTTCACCTCTTATAACTAAATGACGAAGCCATACTACAAGCCGACGTATTTTTACCATTAGAAGGAATATAAATAGAATTTGTTCCGTGGGTGCTGTGTTTTTCTCCAATGTTCATGGCCTTGTTTATCATAATCCCTTTGGTTTTCTTTCTCTGTATATTTTTTTCTCGCCTCTTGTGAAGGATAGACAGGTTGTCGTCAGGATTACAAATGACTGCTTTTCAATTTCAGGCCAATCCCAGGTACAGCCTCAATAACATTTAGGAATTGCCTGATAAATCACCTTGAACACGTTCAAATTAAAGTGAATCTCGATTTCTCTCGCCGTGGAGACTTGTCGCTACAGTTGACGGCGCCTAGTGGCACAACTTCTCCAATGACCCGAAAGCGTAATTTTGACAATCTCCTGAGAATAAAAAATCTGACAGACTGGGTCATGACAACTTTGTTTCATTGGGGAGAAAGTCCCATAGGACAATGGGAGCTTAGTATTGCTGATCTGGATACAAGATACCCAAGTACAGGTAAAGGCCGACATATCATTATCACCATAGTTTTTCCTCTGGCTCTCTTCGGGGAAGTAAAAGATATTCCTCTGGGCTGAGTTGCTCGAAGTATGGTTAGCACTAACCATTTGTTAAGAGTCTTTAAAACCTATAGGTTGTTATGGTATTTAACCCGGGTTAGCGCTAATCATGCTTCGAGAAACTGGGCCCTGAATTGTATTTCACTCGTCCGGTAAATCATCAATATACACCCTGGCCCTGGGGCCAGATTCACGAAGCCCTATTGCATGCCTAACAATTGACTATTGTCAAGAAATAATTTTTTAGACATGTCTTAAGGAGGTTCGCGGCAGTTTTTCTGGACATAGGGAGGAGGTTTTGAAATTACAATCTCGCATACAAGATAAACTTCGATCTCCTTCATACTGCATCATCATTTCAACATATGATCAAAGTTAATTTTCTCATCGGTTTCCAAGCAACAGTTATTACCATAGCAACGGAAGCGCATAGCCTCTCATTTTAAACATTGTCGATTGTCTCGAGATCTAGCTGTGAAGATTTATGATTACGTGAAGTCGTGCAAAAGATAAAATTTACATAAATGTATGCTCCTGCTTCTCAAGTCTTCCATTGTAAATTTTACCTTTTGCACGACTTCACGTTATGATAAATATCCAAAGCACGTGAATAGCAGTGAAATATACTGAGACAAACAAAATTAAATTCTTGTTCGGAGAAAGCGAATAACGACTCAAAACTTAACCAAGATTCAGCCTTCTTATCTAACACCAATTTCGGTTCCTGAGCCTAAAACTTGCTTGGATATGGAAAAGAATTCTTACTTTAACCGCTTGTAACTTAACAGAAAAATACGTGGAGGCATTTTAAAGATATCTCGATTTATGGAAAATAGGACCTTTTTTTTCATGTGCGCTTTATTTTAACTGTTTTTAAATATAAATATCTTAAAATCGGAGACACCCATGAAGCTCAATATAAATTTAGAATGTTTTGCTAAGAGGAAAGACCCTTTTACAGAAAAGACAAAGTGTCTGTTCCCGCGGCTCCCAAATCCAAATCTCTTACCTCGGGTAACATTTTGATGACTTTTTAATGACTACAAGCATTTTTACACCAGCTGTAAAAAACTTACAATCCGTAATACATTTCTCCAAAAACCATGCCATGTGCTCTCATCCGGGTACAAAAAACAAAAAAACAACGTCATATCCGATTACACGAAATGTCATTAAGATGTTAACAATCAAAATAAAGTCTGACGATTTTATGGCGGTAACATCCTCCTCCCGTGTTCGGCTGAGTTTAATGGGCGAACACTCTTCTAGGAGGGCTAGTTTCACAACAGGACGCTTCATCAAACCAAACTTGGTCTTCCCCTCAGCTGATCTCACGACATTGTCATGGCCAGGGAAAACTCTCACAATTCTGCCAAGAGGCCAGGAGCCTCTCGGGGTTCCATAGTCTACCACAAGCACCAAATCACCAATCTTAGCATTCGCCATAGGTTGAAACCACTTCTTGCGAACAGCTAAACCAGGCAGATACTCTCGCAACCAACGATTCCAGACGTGGGCGGTGATAACTTGTGCCTGACGCCAACGCTTCTGAGACGATATCTCTTTTTCAGCAAAAATACCAGGTGGCAGATTAGGAGATGCTCTACCAATAATAAAATGATTTGGAGTCAGCGCTTCAAGATCCTCCACATCAGAGCTGACTTCAGTCAAAGGACGACTGTTGACTAGCCACTCAACTTCAGTAATGGCGGTCACTAATACTTCATCCGTGAGGACTTGATTCCGCAGGACAGCATCAAGGGCTTTCTTACAAGACCTCACCAAACGCTCCCATATTCCCCCCATATGGGGTGCGGCGAGTGGATTAAATACCCACTGAATTCCTTCTTGGCTCAGCGTATTTGCAATTCGATCTTGATTCCACTCACAAAGGCATTCTTTTAACTCGCGGTTGGCTCCCACGAAGTTTTTTCCATTGTCAGAGTAGATGACAGTTGGTTTACCTCGTCTTGCTATAAACCGTCGAAGACACATGATGAAAGAGTCAGTAGACAAAGAGTGCGCAACTTTCAAATGCACACCTCTTGTCACAAGACAAGTAAAGAGGCAACCATATCTCTTTTCTTCCCTCCTGAGATGCTTCACTTTTAGTGGACCAAAGAAATCTACTCCAACTTTCGAGAATGCCGGTGCAACTTGTAGACGATCAGAGGGAAGGCCAGCCATCAATGGTGCTTCTGGTTTTGCCCTTCGCCTTCTGCAATAAGAGCACTGATACAGAATCTTTTGTACTGTTGCACGGCAGCGCAGAATCCAGTACTGTTGTCTTAATTCGTTTCGGACATGTCCAACGCCTTCATGTTTAAGCTTCTCATGGCAGTTTATGATGATAAGACGGTCAGCTCATGCTCAGGTGACAACACCAAAGGGTGGCGGCCAGAATATGGTATATTGGCTCTCTCAATCCGACCACCAACACGAACCATTCCTTCTTCGTCCAAGAAGGGTGAAAGAGAAACCAATTTGCTCTCGCTTGAAATGGGTAGAATTTTCTTAAGAGTGGCAACTTCTTGGGGAAAGGACTCTGCTTGAGCCTTGCGGATCCAGAATTTCCGAGCTTGCTCCAACTCTTCAACTGACAACAGACCAATTCGACGTTCAGCCACTGCGCGTCTGCAGTTGTAAATAAACCGAAAACTGAAGGCAGTTACTCTGAGGAGTCGCGTCAAGGATGAGTACTTATCCAAAGAAATGAATTTACGCCTTGAATCTTGCACTGCACCAGTCCAATTTACTGCCATTTCTTGGGTTTGCAGGTCATTCATAGGTTGGTTGGAGGCTTCAAGTTTTGAATTCCCCTTTGGCCACTTCTCTTCAGGGAGATGTAGGAAGGCAGGACCATTTAGCCACCTGCTCTCTGACCCGATCGATCCCAGTCCCCTGCTTCCATCATCTGCAGGGTTTAATGGACCAGGACAGTGGTTCCATTGACTGGGTTCCGTCATGTCCAGAATCTCACCAATTCGATTAGCGATAAATGCGGGGTGGCGCTTTGACTCTCCACGAATCCACTGAAATACAATGCTACTGTCAGTCCAAAGGTATTTAGAATCAATGTTGTAATCATGCTCCTTGATTACTACAGCAGATAACCTCGCACTCAATACTGCGGCCTGCAGTTCAAGCTTAGGAATGCTCAACGGCTTCTTGGGTGCTACTCGCGTCTTAGCTGTAACAAAGGCACACCTCACAGCTCCACTGGCATAGCTGAATCTAAAGTAAGCTACGGAGCAGAATGCCAGTTCACTGGCATCTCCAAATACATGCAGCTCAATAACAGATGGATTGTCCACAACATGACGATAAAAACGGGGAACAAAGAATTCTGAAAGCCCCTCCAGTTCCTCCTGCCATTTGGACCACTCTATGAGGAATTCTGGTGGTGGTGCATCATCCCAGCCAATACCAAACTGCCACACTTGTTGAAGAAGGATTTTTGCTCGCACCAGGAATGGAGCCAGGAACCCAATTGGATCGAACAATGATGCTATCAGACTCAGAATTTTGCGTCGCGTGTCTGCCAAGTCCCTTTTAACCACCTTGTAGACAAAACAGTCAATTAGTGTCCCAAATGACACCAAGGGCACGTTCCACGGGCATGACAATTTCTTCTTCAACCACCTTTACAGAGGGAGCTCTCTCTGATACTGGTATACGCTCGATCACTTCCTTCTCATTTGAGATCCATTTGGTCAAGTTAAATTCTGCAAGCTTCAGCATTGCAACCAGTTGCTGTTGCAGCTCCAGAGCTTTGCTGCTCGATTCCACGGACTTGAAGAAGTCATCCATGTAGAAGTTTCGCTTTACTGCAAGGGCAGCAGTTGGAAACTGCAGTTTATTTTCTTCTGCACTTCTAAGAAGGGCATAGTTAGAACAAGTTGGTGCACACTTGGCTCCAAAGATGTGACGCTGGTATTGATAGACTTCTGCTTCAGATCCAGGTGATTGACGCCACAGAAAACGAAGGGCAACTTGATCCTCTGGCGGGACAGCAACTTGATTAAACATCGCTTGGATGTCTCCAGAAATTGCAATCCGATCCTCTCGAAATCGCATGAAAATTCCCACAAAATTGTTCATTAAGTCTGGACCACTCAGAAGATGACTGTTTAGTGATGAGCCTTGAAACTTAGCAGCAGCATCACATACTCGTCTAACCTTTCCAGGTTTGCTGGGATTTAGAACAGGGTGATGAGGCAGGTACCATTTGTGCTTCACGGGTGCATTTGCTTCTTCCTTAGTCAGCTTCTTGATGTACCCTTTCTCTAAGTCTGAGCTGATGGTTTTCTCATAGGCAGCTGCTAACTCAGGATCTCGTTGGAGTCTCCTTTCCAGAACATTAAGACGATGGACTGCCACAATGCGGCTGTCAGGGAGTCTGATGTTCTGATCTTTCCAAATCAACGGAACCTCATATCGACCATCCACCTTTCGGGTTTTCTCATTCAGAAACTTCATGACATTTGCATCCTCAACTGAATGTTGGGTATCATAGTCATAGCGGCAACCAAAGTTCTCAATCCGCCACCAAGATTTCACTGTTTCATGGAGCTCTTCATCCGCAGTCACCACATGAACTTTACAAACTGACTCACTGTCTTGAATATAACCAGGTAGGCGGCCAGTAATAGCCCACCCAAGTTCAGTACGAATTCCAATTGGTGACCCTTTCGGTCCACTTCGGGTTTCCAGTGGCACAATAAGCTCTGGGACATCACTGCCTAGAAGTAGAGTGACCTGTGTTCCAGCAACTTCAGTCAACTCTAAGTCCAACAGGTGTGGCCATTTCTCCTGTATTTCCTTGAGTTCCACCTTTCTTTCAGGTACATTCAGGCGATCAACTACCAGGACTCCATCCACATCAAATCGATTACCAAGGTCGTTCAATGGACTGACTTGTAAACTTACACGCCTTGTCAACAGTTCTGATGTTTTCTGAATTCCATTTAACAACACGCTTTCTAACGGACCATCCAAACCAAGGTTACGGGCAACATCTGCTAACAGCAAACTGCATGTGCTTCCAGTGTCTAACATTGCATACGTGTTGAAGTATCCCTTTGGACCATAAAGTGTTACAGGTACCACTTGTAACAAAACTGAGTCTCTGTTTCTATGAGATGCGCGAGAATGTTCATTGGATGAGGTTGCTGCTACGGAATCACTGCTTTCCAAGGGGGTGACGCTCCTTATAGAGTGCAATAATGCATTGTGAGGTCGCGTACATCCATTGACACCACACTGCTTCCTATTAGGACAGTTGTTGAGCCAATGCCCAGATTGAAGGCAACGAAAACACAACTTATGTTTCTGAACTTCACTGAGACGTTCCTCAACACTCATAGCTTTGAATTTGGAACAATCAGACAAGTTATGTTGCTGTCCGTCTCCCAAAAGGCACAATTTTGTAGGCTTCTGATGAGATGAATAATTACCAGAGAAAGTGCTCTGCCTTTCAGTTCCTCCACTGGGAATACCTAACCGAAATTTGTTCTTAAAGGGCTGAAATGGGAACTTAAGGCTTGATATCCTTGTATAGCAATCATCATAGATCTCTGCCTGCCCTTTCAACCAGTTGCACAAGTCAACCAGGGTCGGTAGCTGCTGGTTTGCAGCCTTGATGTAGTCTTTCCATTTGACTCTGAATTCTGGGGACAGCTTATCCACCGCAAGAGAAAGGTTAGCTTCAGCTGCTAGATCATTCTCGTATCCAAACCTCTTGAAAGTCCACACAGTGGTTGACACCACATCTGATAGATTCCTCACTTCATGGGGTTTGTCATTCTGTAGTCGTGCAGTTTTTCTCAATCTGTCCTGCGTGACTTTTACAACAAGAGAAGGTTTTCCAAACCTGCTTTCCAATTCCTTCAGTGCCTCGTAGTAAGAATCTCCACTGTAACCATACCCTTCAATTGCAGACTTAGCTTTACCGACCACAGAGTTCTGAAGATGTTGCATCTTTCCATTAAGGGAGAGATTAGCATCATGAACAATTGATTTAAACATTGATGACCAGTCAGACCAATGCAAGGGATCTCCATCAAACTTGCTAAGCTGTAGCTTGGGAAGACAATCACGGGTAGAATAGCCATAAATCACTTGTTTTTGGTCAGCTATAACTGGTGTAATGTCAGGCTGAGAACATGAATTAGGCAAATCTCCAATCCATGACTGTAGCACTTTTACAGGCCTTGACTTACTCAAAGGACCAACAAATGGGATACTAAACTTTGGTTGTTGAAACGATGGGGATGATGTAACAGTACACGAGGTGTTATTAGTTGACAACACAGTTTCACAACTTGTTTGTGCTTGTTTCACAAGACCAGGGGGTGGTTGAGAGACCACACACTGTTCAGCAGTAGAAGAAGGAATTATTTCCAAAGAATCATCCTCAAAATCAAGCAATCGATTAGATAAAGACTCGTGATCATACCTAACAGTGTTTGCTGCCTTTTCAAGGATTTCAGCTTTGGCTGCAAGGCGTGCAGCCTCGTCTTCGGCTTCTTGAGTTTTTCTCCTTTCTTCGGCTTCAAATCTAACTCTCTCAGCTTCGTATTGGACCAGTTCAAGTTTCCTTTTTAGCTCCAATTGTTGCTCAAACTCTTGCTTTCGTCGCTGTTCCTCCATAGCAAGTTGTTTTGCTTTGATTTCCGCCGAAGTCACCTTTGCTCGGATTTCATGAGCACTTCTACTCGAAATTTTACTCGCCTTTAGCGAGCTCAATCCACTAACGCTTTCGTCTGCTCTTTGCTCAAGATGGGCTTCAGCCTCTAATTTCACTTCCTGAACTCTCTCCAGTTCCACTTCGTACCAAGTGAGGGCTTTTTCGTGCTCGTTTTCCGGAATAACAGCCACCAGTCGATCATTTAGAACACGTGCTTCGTTTATACATTCTTCCAGAATATGAACATATCCGCGGATAATGGCCTTTCTTCCAAATTGCTCGATAGAACTGTTCAATTTCTTTATGGTATTCGTAATTCGTCGCTTTACAGACGCTCGCTTGTTTCTCAGGATAACAATTTGTGTATTCATAGCTCCACGCACTTCCAAATGCAGACCGCCATCGGTCGGATCGGTCGATTCCATAACAAATTCTTCGATTCACTCGTCGTATCCGGTTCGTTTAGGACCAGAAAAATGTTCCCGCGGCTCCCAAATTCAAATCTCTTACCTCGGGTAACATTTTGATGACTTTTTAATGACTACAAGCATTTTTACACTAGCTGTAAAAAACTTACAATCTGTAATACATTTCTCCAAAAACCATGCCATGTGCTCTCATCCGGGTACAAAAAAAACAAAAAAACAACGTCATATCCGATTACACGAAATGTCATTAAGATGTAAACAATCAAAATAAAGTCTGACGATTTTATGGCGGTAACAGTGTCAAGTTTTATTTTGCAAGAGATATCGGCGAAAAATTATTATGGGGGAATAAACAAAACTCACCCCGTAAAAATTGATTCATTATTTACTTGAAAACGCTCTTACAGATTTTTTTTAATTTCGCCTACAAGTTGTCTAGATTGAGTAGTTTAAATCCTTAAAGTTTCGTCATAAAGTGTCTGACTAGATTTCGAGATAATCGACAATGTTTAAAATGAGAGGCTATGCTCTTCCGTTGCTATGGTAATAGCTGTTTCTTGGAAACCGATGAGAAAATTAACTTTGATCATATGTTGAAATGATACGTAGTATAAAGGAGATCGAAGTTTATCTTGTATGCGAGATTGTAATTTCAAAACTCCCACCCTCAGAAAAACTGCCGCAAGCCTCCTTAATTTGGGAGGTCTTCACGAATTTGGTCTCGGGAGCCCAGATTGATTGGTGCGAGTTCGAGTTTCAGTAATGGAGTCACTGTAATTGTGTTGATGGGCAAGCCACTACACTCTCAGTTTCCTTTCTTCGCACAAGAGTACAAATGGATGTTTTTCAGTTTATAAACAGGCTAGCCCGGAAGGGTGAAAGGTGGATACCTTTCGATAGACAAGTGAAATTTCCCTGCATTTTGAACTTGCAACGTTGTCGTGTCGTTTTTGCTCGCCATTATATAAACCATGAAGCAAATTAAGTGCAGTAACTCTATGTGCTTCGGCTATTTGAATTGCTTTTGTGTGAAGTAGGACAAGTGAAATTTCCCTGCATTTTGAACTTGCAACGTTGTCGTGTCGTTTTTGCTCGCCATTATATAAACCATGAAGCAAATTAAGTGCAGTAACTCTATGTGCTTCGGCTATTTGAATTGCTTTTGTGTGAAGTAGGACTTGAACTATGCACTCATGCAGTCAAAAATGTTGAAAGGGTCACCTTTCTTTCTCCCTCTCCCCTTTTTAAGAAGCGGAGTGAAAGGAAAGTTGAGAACGTTAGTGGGGTGAGGGAGAGTACGTCCTTTACAGCCGGGTTATAGTGTGATTTATATGGTGTCTTGGTGAAGTGTTACCACAAACTGCGACTGAGCGTGTTGGTGTAACTGCATTGTAATCATTGAAGTTTGAATGGGATTCGAACCCGTGACCTTTGCGATATCGGTGCTGCGGTTTCAATCCATCTGCGAACTGGTCACTTTGTAACAGATTATTACAAACCCGGAAAATGAGCAACACTTGTATTGCAGGCGACACTGTTTCGAGTCAAGTTCAAGCCTGAAATGTTTTCAGGCCTTCTTTTCGCCACTGCTTTAGTTTTGCATAAACATTACTGTGATTGTCTATTACCTTTGAAGTCTCCCATTCGACATTCACAAAATCAATACGATTCTTCATGCATTCCACTCTCATTTATGTTGATGATCAACCAAGTATTTCACTTGTCCGCCGATGCAGCACTGTTGGTTTTATGTACTATAGCCTGGTGGCATGTTTTTCATCTTTTTGTTTCTCCTTGTGTTTACATGGCAAGGTGTCTTTTTGTGTTCTAGGTACGCTTTACGGCTGGTCCTTGATTTTGTATGGAACGGCAAATATCTCTTATGTTTCTCCAACCCCGTCAATCCAGCCAACAGAAACGTCCACTCCAAGTAAGAAGCCTACAACGACGAAACCAGGTAGGCTACCTTTCTTTCTCTTTTACTTGAAGCATTTTATGAAACGAACGAGGTAAGAGTTGATTTTTGATTGTAAACTACCCTAACTAAATACAGTCGAACCTCCCTTTGCGACTACCTCTCGTAGGCGACCACCTCTCGTTAGCGACCACTTTTCCAAAATACCCAAATTTTTTAAGTCAAATCACTACAGATGGAACCTCTCCTCGTCAGCGACCACCTCTCGTAAGCGACCACTTTTAGAGATGATTGTTGAAAATTTTCAATTGTTTTTAACCGCCCGTAGGCGACCGCTTGACAAACAATCTGCTGTTTCTCTCACGGGCCGAAATTGAAAATGTGTCGCTGTATCATATTGGCTCACAGAATTACAGCGGACGCCGTACCAAAATCTCCAGCCGGAGCTACCGGAAGTGTCTCCCGAAATAGTTTTGAACCAATTAATAACATACACATGCACTATAGTGTACACTGAAATAAACTTTAATCAGGTTGAATCCCTTGTAGGAAAGAAAGTGTCTCAGTTATCTTGTAAATAGCATGTACATGCATGACAAGTTATGACCCTCTCTCAACCTTGTATTACTTAACAGAAACATAGTGGCGATACGGAACGTCAATTGGATTATGTAACAAGCAAACAAAGGCGAAAGTTGTAGTTGTTAGCTTGAAATGCAACTTTGCAAAATGCCGTTTACTGTTTGCTTCTAAATCAGGCAGTCTAAAGAAAAGTTATTACTTTGGGTTTCGATAAGCACTGGCAAAAGGGCTAGGCCTCCGCAATTACCATATGTAAATTACCCGAAATTTAGACCCCTTGTGGTCTGACCTCTGGTGAACGACCACCTCGAGGAGGGGAGAGCACACGTCCTTAACATTATGGGTGGTCACTTACGGAAGGTTCGACTGTATACACCTTTTGTCGTTCGCCTTTGTGTTCCAGGTACAGTTTACAGCAGTTCGTTG
Organism: Pavona decussata; assembly: GCF_977016875.1. NCBI lineage: Eukaryota > Metazoa > Cnidaria > Anthozoa > Scleractinia > Agariciidae > Pavona > Pavona decussata. Next base: position 102,053 of record NW_028145953.1, read on the forward strand.
ATTTCTTATGGAACGTCTAATACTTCCTTTGTTTTTACAACCCCCAAACGCCCGCCAAGTCAGCCAAAGAGGACGCTCACTATAACTAAGAAGACTTCATCGACGAGACTCGGTAGACTAATTTGTTTCTTACGAATGCTAGCTTTTTACAGCTAAGTTAATAAGGTAAATCAGTCACTATAAAGAGATACAAAAGTATTAGCCCTTTATCAGGGGCATAACAAGAAATTGTGCTTGTGTGTCATGTTTATATGTTGGCCAGTGGAGGTACGCGTTTTCAGTTTCACTTGAAACATTTTAATAAGCATTATTAATGCAGATTTTGCACAGGAGTGTAAACAGACATGTTTGTTTTGCGCTCAATTCCACCTTTTCTGATTAGCTCCATCCGCGCTAAGTTATTTACATAAGCACAAAAGAAACAAATTGTTTTATATTGTTTATTTCAGGTTTTAACTCTATTACATTTCATTTTTGTGTTTGTAGGTTCTTCAACCTCCTTGAAGAATTCCTTGCTCATAACTGGCGTAACGCTGTCTGTTGTTGTGGTGGGGTCAATCTGTGTGTGGTGCTGGTGTCGTTGTCATAGGAAACGTCTGAAAGAAGTAAAAACAGCAGGCGAAAGAAGAGAGCAGGAGCAGAAAGAAAAAGAGCAAGGGGAAAACGACGAAAAACGCAACTACACGATGCTTGTACCTGTTAGTGTGGATAACAGCGGATACAGCGGAATACTGTAGAGGTTGAGTTATGGCTTAGTTCTGAAACAGGACATGCAAAACTTATGAACTAACGATGCGGCACCTACTATAGACACGCCAAAAAAATTATGTATGAGACCGGCTTTTTTGTTTGTTTACTTTTTTGCAAATGATGAGGTCCTTATTTCTCGATTCTAGCTTTAGTGGATTTGTTGTAGAAAAGGTTAAGAGAATCTGAGAAATTATCCCTTTATTGATGCTTTTTAGATTTGGTAACTTTCATTTTGAGGAACGCTTATAACTTAAGAAATGTATTTTTGGATACTAAACTAAGTACAATATTTTCGGTACTGATTTTACAAGGAGAACTTTATTAAGTATTGACTAACGTATACAATTTATGAAGTAATAAATAATTTCGTAGATACATTTTATCTATTTAACATTTTTATGAGCCATTTCTTGGTCAGTGTTAAAGTTATTTGACAGAAAGATGCCTGTCCCAAAACCGTGAATTCTGTAATTTATTAGTCAAGATTGAATAAAATTCATTGTATTTATACTGTTCTGATCAGTAGAACTTGATATTGTGCCTCCACTTTGTGGAGGACGAAGTGGCTTAATGGTCATTGAATTTCGAAAGTATGGACAGAATATAGAAATTTCACCCGAGAAACGGAGTTTAGAAGAATAGTTTAAGGTTTAAGATCTGTTTTAAAAGCCGTTATGGCGTGTACCGAAAAGAACAATTCTAACAGAACCGTAAAACTGACCATCAAATTAACTTTTTGCATTGAAATTACACGAACACTTGCCTTTGTGGAGAACTGTCAAGACCTTCATTCCACTTCTGAATTTTCTCTTACTTTACGGCAGTAAAGAACGATCCATCCATCCCACAGCTTTGAGTTTCTCATTTCGCGCACTCGCGGCCTGGCTGCAGCACGCTTTATTAGCCAATCAGGTTCAGGGTTTTAAGGCAGGAGCCCATAGCTTCGAATTAAAGTTGTTGCCTGGGAAATTTTTCTCAAACTTTCTGTGATTGTTTACTAGCATGCATTATTTCAAAATATACAATAAAAAGTATTTATAGGTCACCGTGTCCAAAAAACATCCGCGATTCACCCAAATTATCCCATAATTGCTTGCAATATTCGCTTTCAAATATAAGAGTATTTGATCAGTTCTTGCCATGTCGGGTGGCTCACCCTGTCAGCACTTCGAAAAACGTTATACATCGAATGTATGAACCATAAGTAGGTAATTTTAAATAAAGATAATTTTTGGAAGGAGGGAAGCACAATATGAAGCGGTGTTCAGCCAATACGTCTCTTGTGTTCGTGTTCTTCGTCGGTTCACTATTTAATGCCCGCGAGCAGTGGGAAAGTTCCAACCTCATTCGAATGATTTTTCCCTTGTAAAATTGATGGAATGGGGGGGCGGGATTTTCCCGCCTCTCCACATTTTACAGTAGGAAAGCTCTGGGAGCGAGGTTGGGAAAATTCGCATTTCTAGCGACAAGCCCCCAATTTTGCAGTCAACTTTTTTCTAAAAATCTGTTGTTTTTTTTTTCATAAAGAGGATAATAGCTCATTTCAAATGAAAGCGCTCTGTTAGCAAACTCGTGAATTGAACAGGTAAATGAAATGATATTTCGAAAAATGACTAAAGTTATTTGCTTTGGTTTTTATATCTAGAGTATGATAGTTCGCTCATGTAGCAAAGAAGCACTATTATGGCCGTCTTAATCAGTGGTTCAAGGGGCGGGGAGGGGTGGGGGGGGGGGGGGGTGCCAGCAGCGAGGCCTGGATCTGAGTTTACATGATCGCCCCAGTTAAGAAATTTGGCCGAGCAAGACTAAGTACCGGGTTTTTTTATAAGCATGGCGGCGATGTTATGTGAAAGCGCGTCTGTGCGGATTCCCAAACAATTTGGCTATTTGACGGCCAAACATCATAGGAAGGTTTCGGTCGTTTTTTTCTTTTTTTTTTTTTTTTTGATCTGAAGTTTGAAAAGGGATCACGGATGCAAATTCTGCAGCGAAAAACGAAAATATTGCAACCAACGACTAGCTGACTCCAGAGAGGATCAGTATCTATCTGACACATAGTTCACAGGGCTTGTCCTTCTCCTGTAGAAATTGACACTCGTAAGAGGTAGTAAGACTTCCTCCATCCCACTTTATCGTTACCTTCCCTATTTTTTCATTCATGTACACTGCAGAATTTCCTTCCTTTACAGAAACTACCTACTGAGAGTCAACAAACTGTGGAGGTCCTGGTGATCTAATTTTCTGTTTCGCTTAAGTTAAAATGCTACTATCATACTCTCAACAACAGATTTTTCTTTTTAATTCTTTTCTAAACGTTAAAAAATTGCGAGGTAGTGTTAGCAGCACTTTGCTCTTCAACTTTGCCAAGTGAGGCACAAATACTGACTTTTGAATTCAGTATTATGCTTGGTAATAAATCTCATCATTTTGAAGAAAGAAGTGAAGTAATCTTTTATTTTTTTAGATTTTGTCTGACATACCTCTGGGGTGAGAACTGAAACATAAAAGAGACAGGGTGCTAAACAGCAATACCCCAGCCAGTCATTACACTGTACAAGTGTGTGAAAATGTGCAGTGATTACATAATTTTCAATATGCTAATTACACTTGATTGTGTTACACAATATGTACCAATTAACAATATTGCTATATGTTACAGTTCTGATGTATATTGTCATGTACTGATGACATAATTATACTGCAGAGTAATGCGGTCACCTGGGTTAATCCTTGAGTTGCTAGAAACACTTCAGTAATCAAGGGGTGATAATTTAGATTGTCTTCTTCGAAATGGCTGTTGCATACATAGAGAAACCATGGTTTATTTGCCATCCTGGGATCTATTTCGTACTGTATCTCCCTTGCAGTTGGGTTATTGGGTGTATTCCTGGTAGCTCCATTTTGACATCCACCAATGGGGGAAAACCACCATACCGATACAGGTGGTCATGGACATCTGTAACGGTGGCAGGTGAGACAATGATATTTACATGTACCTTCCAAGGTTTCGGCACATGGTTTCTGCAGGATCTCAGTGTATTAGTACATTGTTCACCCGGTGCTACTGAACTCAACTTCCCAATATTTTGCCATGAGAATAAGGACCTGAATGTCTTTTCACGTAAGTTGTTCTCCCTGTACAGGCAAGAGACAAACACCCTTGCAACCGCTCATACAAGCCTGGTAGCTCTATTCACAATAATGTTAAACAATCTTCCTCTGAGATCTTTATTAGCTATCCTTTTCAGTTGCAACATTTTCTAATCTAAAAATTTCTTAAGGACTCAAGCCGCTTTGTTTGTGTATGCATTTAAACCATTTATGGATTAAAAATTTAACTTACAGCAATAACTGTTAAACAGAGGGAGAATTCAATAAAATAAACATGCTGTTTCATTCGTAGCTACTCTTTCAACAGTTAATACCCATAAAATGTGGGACAAATACTTTTAATAAGCTTACATGAACGTTCCAAGTCGATCTTGAGAAATAAACTTACATTCTGGATGGGCTAGCTCCGCGATGACAGTCGTGAAACACTTCATGGCTTCTAGTTTCTTCAGAACTGAACAAGAATCGAAATTGAAATCTCCTCTTTTGTCGACGTACAATATCACGTACACTTGCTGGTAAAATCTCAGCTCAGCTGAAAACATGTCGCTCGCAATTACAATGCTGTCGGCTCTACTTACCTAAAACAAAGCTGACACCTCATTCCAGCGGTCTTGATTACCACCGATTTCATTGATACGCGAACCTCGAATAAAACCTACGGGGAGCATTTGGCGATTCGCTTCCGTCAATCATGCGCTCCTTATATGGTGTTACATGAATGCCGCTCTTATTTTCAAAAAATATGGCGGCCACTGTGTAGCCTGTTCGGTCGACGTGGTTGCTTCTTATTCTTCAAGTTTAAGTTGGAGAGTGGTGCATTTGCTCGTGCAGGGGTTGAGCATCGATTGATGGAAGCCACACTGACTGTCTTTCCTCATGCGTACTGAAATGAGCCATCCCTGTATTTCATCTTCGTACACTCCTGGATATTGCTCAATTACTCTCCTTATAAACAATACGTCATGTGCTGTAAATGATAAAAGGCGATCAATGTCATCTACTGCATGCTCGTTTATTTATGCCGATTTATGCGATTCTTTTTTCGCCTACCGTCCATTTGTCTTGCTTTCCCGTCCGGACTGGGTAATCAACCGTAGAGGTATTTCTGTATTTTTTCCGAATTTTCTTCACAAATGTCAACCCCAGTTTCAGAAGTCTTGCTATAACGATAGTGCTCAACCCCTGCACGAGCAAAAACACCAGACGCCAACGTATATAAACTTGAAGAATAAGAAGCAACCATGTCGACCAAACAGGCTACACAGCTGCCACCATATTTTTGAAAACAAGAGCGGCATTCCTATAACACCATATAAGGAGCATATGATTCACAGAAGCGAAACGCCAAATGCTCGCCTGAGTTTTTTATTCGAGGGTCGCGTGTCAATGAATCGGTGGTAACCGTAGTGTTCAAACTTCATAGCGGAGCCTGTTGATAAGAGATTTTGGTAAACCCATGAATGCGAAAAATTTTGGTTAGGTTATGACGTCACTGTCTGTTCGGCGTACGTACGTCCGTACGTCCTTCCGCCCCTCTATGTAAGCCATTGTGAAATGCCACATTCATCCTGTGTGGCAACCCGCGGTTTTTTTTTTCGGCGGGCAGTTCATCGCGAACTATTTTTTATAGAAAAAATAGTAATAATAATACATAATTTTGAAGGAGACAAAATACAAAGTCAATTTATATGACCAACAACGGGGGAAAGAGCAAGGCGACTAGCCGCGGGAGAAACAAATCGACTGCCACATCATGAGAATCTTGAAGTGAAATCATTTTACTCCGATCCGGCGCGACGAAACGTTGGATTTTTCCTCTTGAAGTGAAACTTTTTGCTCACTTAACGTTGTAAAACGAACGAAAAAAATCAGCAATGGAATAAAAGGACTGGTTATTCTCCAAAGAGGCGTTGATTTTGTTGACTAAACTTTACTGACTTTTGCAAGATATTGGTTTTTTTGGAGTGTTGACACTGCAACTTGTTTAACTTAAGCTACTGCCAAATTTAGAGCAGTCTCTTGAGCTCATTTTTTCGGTCCATGCTCGTTATTTCCCTTGGCGTTTTATTTTCTAATCTCATTCCTTTTTGCTTCATTTAAGAAAATTTGATTCACAGGTAAAATAGTCAGTCAAACAAACGACTCTCGTAACACTTTATCGTCAGCATAAACTACTGACAAATTTTTCTCGCTTTTTGCATTTATTTCTGAATCTTCACAGAGAACAAACACAAATACTTAGAAGGGTAGTATATGTCTTTTTAAAGAACGTTAAAAGCGAATGTAAAATTACTAAAATTGGTCAATAGTGTGGCCTCATTTTCATCAAAACATCAGGCCTGTTTCTCTGAGGTTTACGTGCGCCTTTTACTTGATAAAAAAACTTACCCAAGACAGTGACAGTTCGCCTCGATCATCTTTAAAACTAAAAAGGATAATAAAAGCAGAAAAAATACTTTGAGCGTGAAGAAAACTATCAAAACTCGATAAATAGCCGATCCCGTCATGAATATTAACCTACAGTGTACATAATATTTTGATATTTTTTTGGACCTCCCACTCACATCCATGTAGCGTAGAATGTCAGTTCTGCTGAAATGGGTTTTTCGGGTTCAAGAGGATACCTTACAACCTTAATGTATTTTAATATATAACAGTATTTTTATTTGCTTGAGGCCGAGCAGAATTAAGGTTTAATTTTCAAGCGGCAGGAGCATTTTGCAGAATGCCAAACACTAAATCCATAGAAGTCCTAATTTATTCAATGGCTTCCATACCAACAAATTAAAGCTAACCGTCTGTATAATCACTCCTTAGCCCCAAACAGAAAAGAAAACTGCTTAAACCTTGATAACTTTGTTTGTTGCTTAATGCTAAACTGTTATAGGTGGCGTAGAATGTGACATTCGGTATTCAGCATCCTGCAAAATACCCCTTCCAGTAAAGCAACGAACAATATTATTTAGGTCTTAACACTTTTCTATACTATTTAGGGTTAAGCGATTCACCAATTAAATGTGAAGTGTGTACACTTCTTAAGTGCTGTACCTTTTTTTTCGCCGGCCATAGTACAAGTTCACACTCACTACCATCATTCTCACTCTCATTCAGCATCCCCTCAGTTTCACTGCACCATGTTTCACCAACAACAACTGAGTCGTCTCAATCTTTTTTATCATTATCATCAGAGGTGGGTTTGTTAGCCTGTAAAAGACGCTGGCCTGGGACTTTCATTGTCGCTAATGTCTGTCCCCTTTGATTCTTGTAGATGACTGGTTATTAGCACAATCTTTTCATTTTTCAATTTTCTTCTCGTATGGAAGGGAGTGTTTTTTCAAGCGAGTGTCAAGTTCAAAAACATTAAGAGATTTTAACCTTCCAGATAGTAGTAACTCTTCCCAATTGTTATCCCCGTTCTCGGTTTCATTGCTTCTCGACGGTTGCTTGACTTCGCAAATCTTTGGTAAAAATGGAGATGTTTTTTGAATGGTCTAGTTCCTCAGAAACCACAAAGCTTTGTTTTGTTCAGCTTTCCTTCATTGAAGGAATTAGGCATAAAGTCATTAACAGTACTGGTCATGCTGTTCCATCTAAAGAAGTAGCCGGAAATTCAAAGACGTTTTAATTAGGACCTTTACTTCTCTTTATCCGGGAAAGGGCATGGAATTCTGCCCATCCTGGAGCCAGCCGACCATTTTCACATGCAAAGCGCTCTGCTGCTCTTTCTTAACCTTGCAGGTGTCTTTGACAAATTCCCTGTATAACTCTAGCCACAAATTTTAGCTAAATAATTATAGCCGGTTACATGTTTTTCTGAACTTTCAGATGCATTCATGTAATCATGATTAGCTGCGTCCTGTTGAAAAAAAAAACCGCCGCTTCCTCCTCTCCCTCTGTTACAAGTGCCTTTATGGAATCTGACAACAGGAGCATCGTCAAGGTGCAACGCTATGTCACTAAGCAACCCTCCATGCATTTCTTTCCATTCTTTATCTTCGTAATTTCATCGTGAGCTAGTCACAGTAATCTTCTAAATTTTGTCGTCTGATTGTCATGAAATATTCGAAAATATTCCATTTAATAAAACCACCATCGACAATGGCATCTCGGCCGACTGCAGGATTAGTCCTTTCCAGCCAGCTTTCCCCTAGCCACTGCTTTCGTGTGCTCAATGAATCCTGATGCAGTAATCAGACTTGCAAATTCTGGACAATTCGGCATCTCGGAACCTGACCTCATCAAACAATAGCACTATCCAAAACGTGAAAGGGAAAAAATTAAAAATCATCATAGGCCCTCATCTGGATAAGTTATGAACCCTCACTCAGGAGTGTTTTAAGATTTGCCACTGCCTGGGCACAAAAGCCATGCACAGAGGGTGTAACCTTTTCTGGTAGGTCTAGATCTAAAGATAAATTGATGTAAGCTTTTAATTTACCATCACAGATCATGACAGATGTGATGGAAACACAGTATGGCTCATGAATCACTTTGTTAATGGAAGTTCTTATTGAGGCAGTTCATAAACTTGTAAATTATGCATTCTTGTGTGAATGTTTCTGTGCGCTTTCCCCATCAAGGGATAGATCCAGTTGTGTATTAAAATTCTTACCAGAAACCAAATTAAATGGGCACTCGCTGAGCATAGAAAAATTTTTTTTTCAGCAGTAAAGATTTGATTAGTTGGCCAGGTAGGGCTATTGCTCTAGCGTGGTGTGTACAACAGGGATTGGCCACTGGATGTCTGGGCCTACAATAACTGTGTTTATAAGCCAAAGTCAGCACTGTCACTCAATAATTCTTATAATTATAACTATTCAATTGATGAAGAGGCTACAAAAATATGCTGAACAAGGGGCATTCCTTGTATACAGACAAAACCTCACCGTACCTTAAGTTATATATATACAGCTATTTCAATTAACGTTGTCGGATTAAAATCAAGCTAAAAGACAAGACCGCAATGTTTTGTGGGATTTTTTTTTATGAATAATTTCATCAAAATCATTCCTGCACGTGCAGGTCATTGTACTGCTAATTACAACCTATTGTTTTCTCCAGGCATGACTAATTTTGATTAATTCATTCATAAAAATTTCACGTAAACTTTCGGTCTTGTCTTTTAGCTTTATGCTTTGACAACGTTAACTGAAATAGCTGTATATATTTTTTTCACAAAGCCTAAATATCAGCTGTTTTGCATCTCTCACCAATCATCTAGAGAGAGGATGGCTGAAATTCAGGCCATGTTTAATGCAACCAGACTCTGGCTTCTGTTGATAACTGTGATTACAGACAAAAGGTCAAACTTCTTATCAGCCATCTCTTTTAATTGAAAGAAAAATTTAAAAATTGGTAGTGGGTAATGAATTATGAAATATGTACAGTTATTTATTTTTACAGTGCAATCTCAGTTATTTGAACTCTCAATTTTTCTCTTGGATTTGCTTCAGTCAGATTTTTGCCTCCTATGTTTTGAATAAAATTCAGTTTCCCCAGGAAGTTAAAAAAATTGGTACTTCCACTGCAGTCATTGTCACATAACATTATTATACCAAGTAAATTGTTTTCTTTTACTTACTTTTGATTATCCAACAAATAACTGTTGATTTTTTATGGGTTTTGTGACGCCAATAACGGTGTATGACATTTGCAGACTGCAGACTGTAAATTGTTTGCACCAGTTGTAATTTCTCTGTGGTAAGTGTATACATAACACTGTATACTTTCGAAAATTCTCAGACCACCGCAATAATTTACTTAGGGGCGAGATATTATAAGCTTAATAAATCTGTAAGATTTTGGTTCTGACACTGAATACGCGCATTACTCATTAAATAACCAGCATCACTTTAAGTATCATACTAAAACTACCCACTAGAGCCTTTACATGATGTTATTTCCTTCTCAAAAAAACATTGGTTCGGTGCGTGTTAACACGAAATGGTTCTGCGAGCGGTGTTCATATTATTAATTGCGGATCGAGCGGATAGCATCTATTACACATGGTTTCTCATTCACAGTATTTAGATTCCTTCCACATCACAAATACGGCCGACGATTTATTTGTATTCCTGGGTTTAGTTCATTGCTGGTATATTCTAACATTCCACAGACAAATTGCTCAAACAAATCGGATGTTTATATAACAATTATTCCATGAGACCGCGTTGGATATGAAGTGATAAATAACCAACGAGCGCGTAGCGCGAGTTGGTTATGATCACTTCATATCCAACAAGGTCGAATGGAATAATTGTTTTAGTATATTCTCAAATCAAGTTTTTGCCACTGATTTTTATTTCAACAATTTTACAAAGTGGTCAAAAGAGCATACAACTTCCGGTCACATGCGCGCCCTGATCACCTGATTATTACATCACTGGATGAGCTGAATGAAATTTGACAGCTACGACAAACTGTGGTCAACTGTTAAGGAAAATCAACCTTGAAATATTCAACCGTTCAAATGCAAGGAAAAAAGACAGTTTCGGAAGCTTTCAAGTGTTCAAATAGTGTTCAAAGTTCAGGAAGATTTTCCTGATTCTCCGCCTCCGTAATAGTTGTGAACTTGGACATTGCAGTTGAAGAAAACCTGCGGAAAGCTTCTTCGCTCGCTTTGCCGAAACTCGGTATTTACGAACTGATTTTGGACTAAAACTGTCCCTTCACTTTGAGGTTGCCGTTCTTGCTGGCCATGGCATTCGTTTTCTTTCTCAGCTGCAGAGATACCAGTGCGTGGGGAAGCTTCAGAGGCTCTGGCTGAGACAAAATCACTGAGAACGTGTGACATCTTCTTCTGCTGTTCTATGGATGGGCGATCATTGTACGATTCGACCGCCTGGTCTGATCTGTGTCCCGTAACAGATTTTATGTGTCTGGTTTCACAGTTGTGGTCAGACAGAACTGTAACTGCTGTCGACCTGAGGCAGTGGTTGGTTAGATGGGGCTCTATGCCAGCTCGCCTGCTCATATTTTTCAACATGTTGTCCAGCATGCTCGAACCATACGGCGAGTTGCGATACCAGATTTTGTCATCTGCTGGACTGAATTTCTGACTTTGGCCGTCTCTTGGCTTTTGGAAAAGAGCGTCGGAACTCGGGTTCAGGTGATCTAGGTAGTTCTTGATTGTTTTCACTGGGCACCTCTGAGAACCAGCAACGGCAAAGATCTTCGCGTCGCTTTCGTCCTCAGAGTCTCCAAGGCCGCCTTGATGATTTTTTGTGCTGAGCAGCGAACCTGGCTGTCGTCTGTTTAACTCAAAATACTCGACACCTTGTGGCGTTGTTCTTAGGGAGAGCATTTCAGGGTTCAACTGTCGCTGATTTTCTCTTCCTCGTCGTCCGAAGAAAAGGGTGAGATAGAGCCATGCGGTTCTCTGCAGTTGGGCTGGATTTTGACTGTCGGCCGGCCCAAGTTCACCGCTTTCAAAGAGCCTCTGGATTTGATCTTTTGACACTGTTTTCTTGTGGACAATTCCAGCTATTTTACCCGTTTTTCTGAGATCCTTTACAAACGCATCCAAAATTTTATTGGCTTGGGTAAACACAGCTCCTCTTTGGACATGTCTTCAATTCGTTTCGGAAATTTTGTGGCAACAGGACTTGACAGCCATTCTGTAAATAACAAGGTGAGAATTTTTGTCGTTGTTACGCAGTTGTAAAATTATCAAAATATCGACAGTGAACGTACGTAACAATTGTTGCTTGTTTTTGAGTAAAACTCCCAGATACGTACCATTAAATATGTTCATGCCGAACTTTGTGGCTTTCTTCGTTTTTTCTGGAACAGCATTGTCTAGTATCTCTTGAAGTTTAGTGGGAGACAGCTCCTGAAACCTGCCAGTATCGGTCATTATGGAGAGCTGAAGTAAAAAACTTCGTGCGGAAAATTTTTAAACTTGGCGCACTATTTTCCATATTAGGTAAAACTCCGACTATTGGCTCATAGTCGGAGTTTTTGAGCCAATTAGAGAGCTAGAAATGCAATAGTCGGGGCTGAGAATATACTAAGTTTCAATATTCGCTTTCCGCGCGCCGTACAAACAATGGGTTAGACATTCTTGTGCAATATCCCACCGCATTCCGAACTTTATTTGCTGAAGAATTACTTAATAGACAAGTATTAGTCGGCTACTTGTTATTATCGTACAACGATAACCTTTACAGCCAAAGACAACTTGAGAACGAGGCTGTTGTAACTTTACGCAGGAAAAATCAACCTCGTACCCAGGGCCCCAGGCCAAGGCTGATGTCCAATTTCTTTTTACTTTGCTTTATTGATGATGACGTCACCTTTATTTTTATGTTTTAATGTGTATTGTTTCACAATTAACAGTCTGCATGTCTGCAGTCTGCGGTCTGCAGTCTGCAGTCTGCAAATGTCATACACCGCGCCAATAACCAGTGCTACAGTTTTTACACCTTATCACATAGTCTGGTATAACGTTTTCAGTAACATAAGAAAAAACGCTAAAAGTTATCATTTTTCTTTTCCACTCTGTCCAGGGTTTATGTAAAGTCTTTATTTATATAAGAATAGTTTAATCCACTGATTGTCAGTTTTGGAGAATAAAGTGATGAAATGATTTTAATCATCATTTTGTGAATTCAGGAGAGGACTATTACTGTATAATTATGCACACTCAACTCTCTTCAGGCACTCTTGTTCCTTCTATTTTTTTTCTCGGAAAAAAAACAGGATGATGAAAATTAAAGTAAGGAATATTTTTTTAGAGAATGCTTATTAAAATTAATGATACATGGTGCACGATTCAAGTCTGTGCCAATCTAGTGTAATGAATTGCTTTACTCTTGACAGCTCTAGTTGAATTTTCCAATGGAAAATCATGTTAATGTTCTAGTTTAAGTCCAATGTATATCGCTCCAGTGGCATAAATTTATTAAAAGCGGAGTTTTAAATTTGACTGAAGGGAGTTAATTTTTGCGGCGTTTTTGATAAAAAGGTAGAGGTTTAAAATGGGCTCGGTCCGTAGAGTTTTTTATATGTAAATTTAGGTTTTCACTGATTCGGATCACTGCAGCTTTTTGCATAATTAGTGGCTAACGGACTGTGAAGAGAGGTTACACAAGAACTTTAGTCTCTTATCTCGAAGCCAAAAGCCATTGACCCTTGTTAACGTAAGTAAAGGTGGACAGCCATTAACATTGATTTTATTGTGATATACATATTGTGAAATCTCTTTGTACGTATTTTAACATACACAATTTAGCAGCCAGGAATCAATGAACTGTAATAAACAAAGACAACAAACCTCGACTGAGTTAACATAATCAGGCTGTGTAACGGTGCGTGAAATGGAACACGCGTCACATTTCTCCTTCAAAATAGTATGTATCTTTCAAAAAATCTCATCTTTTTATAACCAGCAAAACCACATAATCTTACGAAAAATTATTTCTTTCCATTATTCTAATTACTTTTAGATCCCACCCGAGCGGATGTAAAAAAGAGAGCGAACTGAGAAACATTCTATCTGTTTTCACAAAATCATATGAAGCCCTTCCATCCCGATGATGCAATTATTCTATTTTTAGATACTGATGATAGTCGTTACCGTTGACAGCGCACTGTAATAAACGAAGACAAGTAAAGACTGTTTTAATTGTTTAATTCCCAACAAAGCTCAACTTGAAACGAAACTTTTTAGTGATTAGGCGGGAAAGGTGCTTAGTAAATTGAGGCGAGAAACGCTCACGATAAATATTTTTTCATTATTTCTGAGTTTTCGGGAAAATATAGAAAACATCGAATAGAACAATGACAAGTGCCGTTATCCAAAACCAATCAATACACCTTACATGAACAGTGTTTTGTATTAATCTCCGGAAAATTAAGTTCCCAGAAGACTCCTGAATGCAGATTCTTTAGCTAAGAAATTGCAGATCCTGGAGCTTGCGACTGGCCAAAGGGATTTCGCCTTCCGTGGAGCAAAAATCTACAATAATTTATCGAAGCATATCAGAGACACGGGAAAACTTAGCGTTTTTAAAAAGAGACTTTTAAGAATTGTTTTAATTCATAGGTTTTTTTTATTATCGTATTTTTTCTATCTCTCTAAAATATTCCTTAAAATGTTCTCGTTTATTATAAAAAATCTGTAGACCGCTGTGGTTAAAAATAAGTCTATGACATCATTTTAATCTATTTTAAACTATGATGTTATCGTGAGGTTAATACCCGAGCTATTGTCACATCACTATGTCTCTGTGTCCCCTCCTCAGAACTCTAACTCTATTTTTAGATGATGATGTCATCAGTTTTTAATGACGTTAATCCCGGGGCTATTGTGATGGCACTGTGTCCCTGTGTCCCTGTGCCAGAACATTCATTCTATTTTTAGATGATGATGTCATCAATTTTGATGATGTTAATCCCCTGGCTATTGTGTTGGCACTGTGTCCCTGTGTCCCTGAGTCAGAACGCTCATTTCTCTACTACTAGCAGCTGTTGTTGGCTCTGTTGTTGTTGCTCTTGCATGACTTTAAACATTTCTGTTTGTTGTTGTTGTGTTTGTTGCTGATGTTTGGCCATTGCTTCTTGCTGTTCTTTCACCATTTTAAACTCTTATTGTTTAAGTTCATAATTCATCTTAGCCCTATCTGCTAAAAATTCCATAGCATCACTTCGATACTTCTTCGCTGTCGTTTAGGTTTTCCCTCTTCGCCCTCACTTAATCTTTTCCAAGTCTCAGACAGCTTTTCCATCGCCTTTAATCTCGCAGCTTCTGCCTTTGTTCGGTCGTTTTCACATTTTTCATTTTTGTCTGCTCTTAATACCTGTGATTCGGCTTCTGAACTTTCTTCTTAAGCGATAATAGTGTCTTAAAGATTTTTCTAGTTCGCTTGGCTCGTCGGGCGCTATACCGGATGCATTCTCCTCGGCTCTGACTTTCCTTTTATGCTTGTTTACGAGAATCCCCATGTGGTTGCGTACCGGTCGCTTGTCAACGCTGAATCTCAGTACGGTACATTCGTTCAAAATTTGAGCTATCTTTTCCCACATCCCGCTTCTTTGAGTGGATCCTTTCTTGGACGTAAAAGGGTTTAAATTTACCATTTCTCGGCACAACAACACGTCATGTTCGTTTGACCAAAACATCACCGGGCTAAAAATAAAATAACAAGAGTATAAGCTTACCTTCAAAACTTCGACTGAAAGAAAACACGTTTAGTGTCCGCGAAATATTCCTATATCCTTTTCCAAACATAACAATTTAAAAGTACGACGATTTATTCAACCAACTCAAATTGAGATAAATAAAGCTGACATTTTTACCTGGGAGGTTTAGGCTTGAATGACATACTTCGATCCAGGAATTCAACTTGCTGTTTACTTGTGAATATATGATGAAAAATATCTAACTGTCGCATCTTTGCCTTCCAAATTGACTGCAATCTAGCACCGAGATTTTAAGTAAGTCTCTACTGAGACCCTGAGAGGTTTAAGGGAAACGAAGTATTACTTTCATGGACAAAAAAAAGGATTCTATACTCACGTTCTGTGCACAACGCCAAACTTTGCCAAATGACGTTCTCGACGCGACTTGGCGCCACTGATACATCCTCGTTCCCAGAGCCTACGATCTTTTGGTCAGCGGTTGGATCGTAGGCCCAGGTAACAGCCGTTACTGGATGTCGTGAATTTCACGACATCCGGTAGCGCACGCTCAGTGTGATAAATTACCATTGCGCTTGCTCAGTATTATTATTGCTCAATACTGCTCAGTATTAGGAAGTAAAGACAAATGCGCAGAAGCGTAGCATTTTTCACCTTATAGCGCATTAGGTTTTCGATGAAAAAAAAATATTTTGAAAAAAAAAATTAAAAAAGATATTTTTGGATGGACCCAGAGCCACTTGTTCATTAATTAAAAAAAAAAAAAACATTGGGGCTCTGGGGACGAGAATGCCACTGATATAACGCCTTGGGCATGCGCACTATGTACCATGCCTGGATTTTTTACTTCCGGTGGCGTCTTAGAGCCTTCGCCAATCTCGTACCCAGAGTCTTCAGGCTTTTTGGTCAGCGGGGCAACGCCGGGAAGACTCTGGGGACATCGAAAAAATTCATTTTTTTTGATTGGCTGTTCCGTAACGGTTTCCATTGTTTTACCGCAGAAATCCTGTGGTGATAAAATTCGTTGTCCCCAGAGTCTTCTCGGCGTTGCCCCGCTGACCAAAAAGCCTGAGGACTCTGGGTACGAGATTGAGCCTTCGCGTCCTGGATCTTAAAGTCCCTATTTTGTCCCTGGCGAGTCGATGGTGTTACAGTCAATCCAGGTCACGGGTGAACAGTATTTCCAAGAATGAAATGAACATTCGAATTTCTCTTTGTAATTTCCGACGTGTGAATGGAATGTTGGACATTTCTCTGGAAATCGTTCCGAAAAAGACGCATTGACTGAAAAAAAGATTTAAAATACTTGGGAAACAATTGTTATTCTTGAAATATTCAATTTTGCAATGTAAAGGGAAATGAGGGAAATTTATACGGGAACTCTGAAATCTCGTTGGCGATTTTCAAAACTGACATGTAAATTTCAAAACTCCGTTCAAATTTCAAAAATTACGTTCACGCGTGACATGGGTTGACTGTAAAACGCAGTCGTATTTAGTTATTGTTTATTTATTGTTGTTGTTGTTGTTGTTTGTGGTAGTAATATCGCATGGACGTAGTAACCTTACCAGTTCCTCGTCCTTTCTAAAGTTATATATATTTTTAGTGCATATGCAGCAAACTCCCCATCAACAACAACAATGTAATACAGAGGGCATAATTATTATTTAAGGCTCATTTGTTGTAACAGAGGGCATTTTTTCTTAATTTTCCTTTTCCCGAACTAGGGTTGGTGATCGGTTGATCTTTGCGTTTGTACCCCAAATCTCGTCCCCAAAGCCCTCGCGCGTTTTTGAATGAGAATGATTACCCAGATTCTTTATTTAAAAATTTCATAAACAAATATGGCGGCAACCTCGTTCCCAGAGCCCGCGTTACCCTTTTCCAGCGGAACGCCAGTGAATAAGGGTAACGCGAGCTCTGCGAACGAGCGAAGAGGCGAATTTTAATTATCTTTGCTTCGTTCTGGAAATTTGGATAATACAGGATAAAAATAGCAGCGTTCAGACATCTTGTATTAGACCACTAGCGACTTCGTCGTTCGCGCGCGGTCTAAAAAAGCTCATAAAAAAAAAAAATTCGTTCTGCTCGCCAAACTCGCGATGTCGACTTGTAGCAAGTCTGGTATTAGGATGGTGGATAAAAAAGAAAGGATCTTTTTTAGGCTCTAGTAAACTTTGCATAAGTTTTCAAGTTTGGAAGCGATCGAATTTTTCCTACGCCTCGTCTTATTTTTCCTGCTCGACTGTGTGGAAATGTTCCGTTCTAACAGCAGATTTGTTCGGTTAAAGGAAAACTTTTAGTGTGATAAATGTCAAAAGTAGAAGGAGTTTTGCTGTGTCAGTGGAAGACGAAAAGTCCCACAGCTCTGTCAATCAAGGAGGAAAGATAACTTCAAATCTTCAAGTCTTCTCTGGTTTCTCAATTAAGAAACAGGCCTTGCTTCAGCCCATTAACCGGTTGCCCTTACAAGAAAGAGCAACAGAGCGCTTTGCATGTGAAAATGGTCGGCTGGCTCCAGGATGGGCAGAATTCCATGCCCTTTCCCGGATAAAGAGAAGTAAAGGTCCTAATTAAAACGTCTTTGAATTTCCGGTTACTTCTTTAGATGGAACAGCATGACCAGTACTGTTAATGACTTTATGCCTAATTCCTTCAATGAAGGAAAGCTGAACAAAACAAAGCTTTGTGGTTTCTGAGGAACTAGTAAAAATATACCTAGACCATTCAAAAAACATCTCCATTTTTACCAAAGATTTGCGAAGTCAAGCAACCGTCGAGAAGCAATGAAACCGAGAACGAGGATAACAATTGGGAAGAGTTACTACTATCTGGAAGGTTAAAATCTCTTAATGTTTTTGAACTTGACACTCACTTGAAAAAACACTCCCTTCCATACGAGAAGAAAATTGAAAAATGAAAAGATTGTGCTAATAACCAGTCATCTACAAGAATCAAAGGGGACAGACATTAGCGACAATGAAATTGCCAGGCTAGTGTTTTTTACAACTAACAAACCCACATCTGATGATAATGATAAAAAAGATTGAGACGACTCAGTTGTTGTTGGTGAAACATGGTGCAGTGAAACTGAGGGGATGCTGAATGAGAGTGAGAATGATGGTAGTGAGTGTGAACTTGTACTATGGCCGGCGAAAAAAAAGGTACAGCACTTAAGAAGTGTACACACTTTGCATTTAATTGGTGAATCGCTTAACCCTAAATAGTATAGAAAAGTGTTAAGACCTAAATAATATTGTTCGTTGCTTTACCGGAAGGGGTATTTTGCAGGATGCTGAACACCGAATGTCACATTCTACGCCACCTATAACAGTTTAGCATTAAGCAACAAACAAAGTTATCAAGGTTTAAGAGCCGTCCTCTGTAAATATCGACTATCGTCGTTTGGACGAGAAAAAATGAAATCCCTCAAACTTTCTCAGAAGAATGGTCTATATAAGTGATTCACATAAATATAACTTTCAGCTCGCTTCGATTCGTATTTTAGCTGTAGTGCGACCATCTTGGTTTTACCGCTCTGAGAGGGCTTTCGGCGGCCATTTTAGGCCACACTTTTAAAAATTTGCCTTTCAAAGAAAGCGTTACAAATCCGAACAAAATCTCATTATCCGAGACAAGCAAATGTTTGTTGTTGTGTTGAGAAGCTTTTTTGGGAATTTGATCGAAATCTGATTTTTTTACAAAATTTTTAATTTCTTCCCTATTGAACTACTCTTCAAGTGCCAAAAAAATGGCCGACTTTAAAGGAAAATATCGCTAAAGATACATCAGTTGGCATCCTAAAACAGCATCCTGGTTAAAGAGCAATGTCTCGTCTGTAAGAATATGCAATAAAATTTTTGGGCAGTTAAAAACAGAAAATTATAGAAGAAGAAGTTTTAACTGTACTTTTGTCAACAAACACCGCCTTCGTAATTAGCATAACAACATGAAAATAACGATTTCCTAAGAAACTAATGATAGATTCCACTTACCTCGTGAAATATCGAGAACTGGATATTTCAAAATATATCGAATTGTAGTTTCAGTCGGATGCAGCCGCATTTTCGATGATTTGTTGGGCGAAATCACTGTAATACACCGCAGCCGTTAAACTGAGTTCAATTCTTCAAAGTCGATCCGTCACGACCGTCAAGACAACCATCGGCCGAAAAAATTGCCATCCACCTCATAAGCTGCCGTGTGCAGGGTGTCAAATATTTCTTTGTTATCCTTAATGACCAAAAATTCCTTCAACAACCATTTCAATCCTGCTTTGAACTGGAGATTCTCGTCAAGAAATCGTTTATGTTCCGTTGACCTAATCCGCCGTGATTAAACAATGAGATTGCGTTACAGAAACGCGCGCACATCCAGACGGGCTGGGGTGGGGGCGTGGAGGAAACAAAAATGAAACAGCTTCTTAATTAGAAAAAAAAGGGCCATTCAAGATTACTGTCAAAGCTATGTTGTGCATTCCGGGTATTAAATAGGAAACTGCTGTCCCAGAATAATGTGAAATATGATAAGCCCTTGTGCTCTATTTCTTTGGTTGGGGCGTGGGAGGGGGGATGGCAAGTAAAACACTAATTTACAGCATCAGTCGATCGTTGGTCTTCTGTTTATGGTTCATACCTGTTCACAACTATCCCAAGCTAACTGACAGCTATATATTTGTAACTGATTAGGTAACAGTGAGAAAGTTATATTCACCGGCACGTAAAATTAATATGAGGGTTTGTATGGGAATACATGCAAATAAACGGCTTACATAGAATTCCAATAAAAAGCGACTTACTTGCTTGTTTTTTTTTTGTGTGTGTGTGTATTACACTTGCCTGTTTCTGTTTTGGAATGTTGTCATATCGACACGAGTGCCGCTGAGGATCAAGCTGCCTACTCTTCAACCCGAACAAATATTCTCGAAACTGGCAGCTAATACACCCAATTGTTTATGTCTCATTCAACCTTTGTTCCTTTAATGCGTCAAACGGCTTTCAAAAGCTAAGTGTAAATATGCTTCGCATGATGTGCGAATATTTTGATTTAGGGTTAACAAATAGATTCCATTTTGCCGTGCGTCTGTACTCTGATAACGCACAGATGACGTCAAAACGTGGTGAGAACAAAGAAGTACGCTAAGAGCCGCAGGCGAGTAGCGTGACTGATATTCTCACCACGTTTTGACGTCCTCTGTGCGTTATCAGAGTACAGACCCACGGCAAAATGGAATCTATTTGTTTTATACAATAACCAAGACATTTCGACACATTTCGTGAGCGAGCATCGCGTTGCCTGAGCTGAGTCAAAAACTTTCCAGCAAACTCAGTTTTGGACTACTACACACATGCAATTTTGATCTTCTAAATTAGAGTATAATCAGAAAAAAATTCACTAACAATATTTTCAAAACTAACCTTTATTCCAGAAGGAAATCCTGATTTCAAAATATTACTTCATGTAAGTCGCTTCACTGCGATTTGTAATCGATTACTCGCCATTACCGGATTTCTATCGGCGACATATTTCGACAAATATTTGCTTCCTTTTCACGTCACAACAAAGTTCTAGCTTTCCTATCCTGGTTGAGGTCACTCTCAACGGTCTTTGTCCAATTTTTTATTGAACAGTTTTCCTTTCCTGAGAAAATTTGCCTGTGTTTGTCCGCTACTCGCAAAAACAGTTTGCAAAACTTTGTTGACCAGTCGCTCTGGCTAGACTCTAGACTCTGATCACGTGCGCCGGTCACACCACTCGATGACGTCAATCGTGCGTCTATACTCTAATCACTCACTCCTCTAGACCAATCACAACGCGAATTTTACACAGTTCATAGTATAATACAAATATCCCAAGATCGTGGAAAGCAGCATACATGCAGCTGTTTAGCAATCTTGTGCAAACATGCAGCTCCGTTTCAACAGGACATTAACTGCATGAGCCTCGGGCTCATGCAGTTATCTAATGTAAAAACAAAAGGGCAGCAACAAATATTTAAGGCATATGGGTTTTCAATAAAGAGGGTGGCAGAGGGGGGAGGAGGAGTATCAATCGCGCATCACGTTTAATGTTAAATTGAATCACGCATCACCGAAAACCGTTTTAAAGCAATAACGCATCACGTAAGTAAGTGCACTAAGCTAATCATGTAAGATTCCAAACTATTCGAGGACGCATTATTGAAAATTGTATTGCATGCATCATCTTCTTAGATTGATTGTGTGTTAATTGATTTTGAGAGATACATGTATAAAGACGACTTACTTGTAGGAAAAAATGCTGAATGTACCCTGAAAGGTGAATCCTACGTTATACTGTCTTATTCCCTTCTTGTCTAACGTGACTTTTAGGTCAAAGAAAGTTCAGTTATCATGGAAATCTAATTGGTAAATCACGCGTCACGCGCTCGTAAAAAAGAAAATCACGCATCTCGTTGTGATGCCAGTCACGCATCACGCACGGGTTCCATCACCCGTCACGCTGCTTATTTATTAGCCATCATGCGTCGCAAAAAACCCTTTGCTACCCTCAATAAATGCCACTAACTATTAGCTGTTGTGCCCTATTTGTCAGTCGGTTGCGCTTCGTAACATTTGATATAGCATTTCCAACGATGTTCAGATTTAGTAGTTTTTCTGGCTCCAAGTCCTCGTAATGGTAAACGCTATGACAACGTTCCAAAACACAAACAGGCAAGTGTAATACACACACAAAAAAAAAAACAAGTAGGTAAGTCGCTTTTTATTGGAATTCTATGTAAGCTGTTTATTTGCATTTATTCCCATACAAACCCTCATATTAATTTTACGTGCCGGTGAATATAACTTTCTCACTGTTACCTAATCAGTTACAAATATATAGCTGTCAGTAAGCTTGGGATAGTTGTGAACATGTATGAACCATAAACAGAAGACCAACGATTAACTGATGCTGTAAATTAGTGTTTTACTTGCCCCCTCCCCCCCCCCCCCCCCCCCCCACGCTCCAACCAAAGAAACCGAGCACAAGGGCTTATCATATTCCACATTGTTCTGGGACAGCAATTTCCTACTTAGTACCCGACATGCATAACATACCTTTAATAGTAATCTTGAATGGCCCTTTTTTTTTTAAATCAAGGAGCTGTTCCATTTTTGTTTCCTCCCCGCCCTCACCCCAGCCCGTCTGAATGTGCGCGCGTTTCTGTAACACAATCTCATTGTTTAATCACGGCGGATTAGGTCGACGGAACATAAACAATTTCTTGACGAGAATCTCCAGTTCAAAGCAGGCTTTAAAAATGGTTGCTGAAAGAATTTTTGGTCATTAAGGAGAACAAAGAAATATTTGACACCTTGCACACGGCAGCTTATGGGGCGGATGGCAATTTTTTCGGCCGATGGTTGTGACGGACTTTGAAGAATTGAACTCAGTTTAACACCTGCGGTGTATTACAGTGATTTCGCACAACAAATCATCGAAAATGCGGCTGCATCCGACTGAAACTACAATTCGATATATTTTGAAATATCCAGTTCTCGATATTTCACGAGGTAAGTGGAATTTATCATTAGTTTCTTAGGAAATCGTTATTTTCATGTTGTTATGCTAATTACGAAGGCGGTGTTTGTTGACAAAATTACAGTTAAAACTTCTTCTTCTATAATTTTCTGTTTTTAACTGCCCAAAAATTTTATTGCATATTCTTACAGACGAGACATTGCTCTTTAACCAGGATGCTGTTTTAGGATGCCAACTGATGTATCTTTAGCGATATTTTCCTTTAAAGTCGGCCATTTTTTTGGCACTTGAAGAGTAGTTCAATAGGGAAGAAATTAAAAATTTTGTAAAAAAATCAGATTTCGATCAAATTCCCAAAAAAAGCTTCTCAACACAACAACAAACATTTGCTTGTCTCGGATAATGAGATTTTGTTCGGATTTGTACCTTCTTTGAAAGGCAAATTTTTAAAAGTGTGGCCTAAAATGGCCGCCGAAAGCCCTCTCAGAGCGGTAAAACCAAGATGGTCGCACTACAGCTAAAATACGAATCGAAGCGAGCTGAAAGTTATATTTATGTGAATCACTTATATAGACCATTCTTCTGAGAAAGTTTGAGGGATTTCATTTTTTCTCGTCCAAACGACGATAGTCGATATTTCCAGAGGACGGCTCTTAAGCACTTTTCTTTTCTGTTTGGGGCTAAGGAGTGATTATACAGACGGTTAGCTTTAATTTGTTGGTATGGAAGCCATTGAATAAATTAGGACTTCTATGGATTTAGTGTTTGGCATTCTGCAAAATGCTCCTGCCGCTTGAAAATTAAACCTTAATTCTACTCGGCCTCAAGCAAATAAAAATACTGTTATATATTAAAATACATTAAGGTTGTAAGGTATCCTCTTGAACCCGAAAAACCCATTTCAGCAGAACTGACATTCTACGCTACATGGATGTGAGTGGGGGGTCCAAAAAAATATCAAAATATTATGTACACTGTAGGTTAATATTCATGACGGGATCGGCTATTTATCGAGTTTTGATAGTTTTCTTCACGCTCAAAGTATTTTTTCTGTTTTTATTATCCTTTTTAGTTTTAAAGATGATCGAGGCGAACTGTCACTGTCTTGGGTAAATTTTTTTATCAAGAAAAAGGCGCACGTAAACCTCAGAGAAACAGGCTTGATGTTTTGATGAAAATGAGGCCACACTATTGACCAATTTTAGTAATTTTACATTCGCTTTTAACGTTCTTTGAAAAGACATATACTACCCTTCTAAGTATTTGTGTTTGTTCTCTGTGAAGATTCAGAAATAAATGCAAAAAGCGAGAAAAATTTGTCAGTAGTTTATGCTGGCGATAAAGTGTTACGAGAGTCGTTTGTTTGACTGACTATTTTACCTGTGAATCAAATTTTCTTAAATGAAGCAAAAAAGGAATGAGATTAGAAAATAAAACGCCAAGGGAAATAACGAGCATGGACCAAAAAAATGAGCTCAAGAGACTGCTCTAAAGTTGGCAGTAGCTTAAGTTAAACAAGTTGCAGTGTCAACACTCCAAAAAAAACAATATCTTGAAAAAGTCAGCAAAGTTTAGTCAACAAAATCAACGCCTCTGTGGAGAATAACCAGTCCTTTTATTCCATTGCTGATTTTTTCGTTCGCTTTACAACGTTAAGTGGGCAAAAAGTTTCACTTCAAGAGGAAAAATCCAACGTTTCGTCGCGCCGGATCGGAGTAAAATGATTTCACTTCAAGATTCTCATGATGTGGCAGTCGATTTGTTTCTCCCGCGGCTAGTCGCCTTGCTCTTTCCCCCGTTGTTAGTCATATAAATTGACTTTGTATTTTGTCGTCTTCAACATTATGTATTATTATTACTATTTTTTCTATAAAAAAACAGTTCGCGATGAACTGCCCGCCGAAAAAAAAAAACCGCGGGTTGCCACACAGGATGAATGTGGCATTTCACAATGGCTTACATAGAGGGGGGGGGGGGAGGGGGAGGGACGTACGGACGTACGTACGCCGAACAGACAGTGACGTCATAACCTAACCAAAATTTTTCGCATTCATGGGTTTACCAAAATCTCTTATCAATGGGCTCCGCTATGAAGTTTGAAAACTACGGTTACCACCGATTCATTGATACGCGACCCTCGAATAAAAAACTCAGGCGAGCATTTGGCGATTCGCTTCTGTCAATCATGTGCTCCTTATATGGTGTTATAGGAATGCCGCTCTTGTTTTCAAAAATATGGTGGCCACTGTGTAGCCTGTTCGGTCGACATGGTTGCTTCTTATTCTTCAAGTTTACGTTGGCGTCTGGTGTTTTTGCTCGTGCAGGGGTTGAGCACTATCGCTATAGCAAAACTTCTGAAAGTGGGGTTGGCATTTGTGAAGAAAATTCGGAAAAAATACAGAAATACCTCTACGGTTGACTACCCAGCCCGGACGGGAAAGCAAGACAAATGGACGGTAGGCGAAAAAAGAATCGCATAAATCGGCATAAATAAACGAGCATGCAGTAGATGACATTCATCGCCTTTTATCATTTACAGCACATGACGTATTGTTTATAAGGAGAGTAATTGAGCAATATCCAGGAGTGTACGAAGATGGAATACAGGGATGGCTTATTTCAGTACGCATGAGGAAAGACAGTCAGTGTGGCTTCCATCAATCGATGCTCAACCCCTGCACGAGCAAATACACCACTCTCCAACTTAAACTTGAAGAATAAGAAGCAACCACGTCGACCGAACAGGCTACACAGTGGCCGCCATATTTTTTGAAAATAAGAGCGGCATTCATGTAACACCATATAAGGAGCGCATGATTGACGGAAGCGAATTGCCAAATGCTCGCGGAAGGTTTTATTCGAGGTTCGCGTATCAATGAAATCGGTGATAATCAAAACCGCTGGAATGAGGTGTCAGCTTTGTTTTAGGTTAGTAGAGCCGACAGCATTGTAATTGCGAGCGACATGTTTTCAGCTGAGCTGAGATTTTACCAGCGAGTGTATGTGATATTGTACGTCGACAAAAGAGGAGATTTCAATTTCGATTCTTGTTCAGTTCTGAAGAAACTAGAAGCCACGAAGCGTTTCACGACTGTCATCGCGGAGCAAGCCCATCCAGAATGTAAGTTTATTTCTCAAGATCGACTTGCAACGTTCATGTAAGCTTATTAAAAGTATTTGTCCCACATTTTATGGGTATTAACTGTTGAAAGAGTAGCTACGAATGAAACAGCATGTTTATTTTATTGAATTTTCCCTCTGTTTAACAGTTATTGCTGTAAGTTAAATTTTTAAATGCATACACAAACAAACCGGCTTGAGTCCTTAAGAAATTTTTAGATTAGAAAATGTTGCAACTGAAAAGGATAGCTAATAAAGATCTCAGAGGAAGATTGCTCAACATTATTGTGAATAGAGCTACCAGGCTTGTATGAGCGGTTGCAAGGGTGTTTGTCTCTTGCCTGTACAGGGAGATTAACTTACGTGGAACGACATTCAGGTCCTTATTCTCATGTGCAAAATATTGGGAAGTTGAGTTCCGTAGCTAGCACAGGGTCAACAATGTACCAGTACACTGAGATCCTGCAGAAACCATGTGCCGAAACTATGGAAGGTACATGTAAATATCATTGTCTCACCTGTCACCGTTACAGATGTCCATGACCACCTGTATCGGTATGGTGGTTTTCCCCCAGTGGGGGATGTCAAAATGGGGCTACCAGGAATACACCCAATAACCCAACTGCAAGGGAGATACAGTACGAAATAGATCCCAGGATGGCAAATAAACTATGGTTTCTTTATGTATGCAACAGCCATTCCGAAGAAGACAATCTTAATTATCACCCCTTGATTACTGAAGTGTTTCTAGCAACTCAAGGATTAACCCAGGTGACCACATTACTCTGCAGTATAATTATGTCATCAGTACATGACAATATACATCAGAACTGTAACATATAGCAACATTGTTAATTGGTACATATTGTGTGACACAATCAAGTGTAATTAGCATATTGAAATTTATGTTATCACTGCACATTTTCACACACTTGCACAGTGTAATGACTGGCTGGAGTATTGCTGTTTAGCACCCTGTCTCTTTTATGTTTCAGTTCTCACCCCAGAGGTATGTCAGACAAAATCTAAAAAAATAAAAGATTACTTCACTTCTTTCTTCACGATGATGAGATTTATTACCAAGCATAATACTGAATTCAAAAGTCAGTATTTGTGCCTCACTTGGCAAAGTTGAAGAGCAAAGTGCTGCTAACACCACCTCGCAATTTTTCACCGTTTAGAAGAGAATTAAAAAGAAAAATCTGTTGTTGGGAATATGATAGTAGCATTTTAACTTAAGCGAAACAGAAAATTAGATCACCAGGACCTCCACAGTTTGTTGACTCTCAGTAGGTAGTTTCTGTAAAGGAAGGAAATTCCACAGTGTACATGAATGAAAAAATAGGGAAGGTAACGATAAAGTGGGATGGAGGAAGTCTTACTACCTCTTACGAGTGTCAATTTCTACAGGAGAAGGACAAGCCCTGTGAACTATGTGTCAAATAGATACTGATCCTCTCTGGAGTCAGCTAGTCGTTGGTTGCAATATTTTCGTTTTTTGCTGCAGAATATCCCTTTTCAAACTTCAGATAAAAAAAAAAAAAAACGACCGAAACCTTCCTATGATGTTTGGCCGTCAAATAGCCAAATTGTTTGCGAATCCGCACAGACGCGCTTGCACATAACATCGCCGCCATGCTTATAAAAAAAAACCGGTACTTAGTCTTGCTCGGCCAAATTTCTTAACTGGGGCGATCATGTAAACTCGGATCCAGGCCTCGCTGCTGGCACCCCACCCCCCCCCTCCCCGCCCCTCGAACCACTGATTAAGACGGTCATAATAGTGCTTCTTTGCTACATTAGCGAACTATCATACTCTAGATATAAAAACCAAAGCAAATAACTTTAGTCATTTTTCGAAATATCATTTCATTTACCTGTTCAATTCACGAGTTTGCTCACAGAGCGCTTTCATTTGAAATGAGCTATTATCCTCTTTATGAAAAAAAAAAAACAACAGATTTTTAGAAAAAAGTTGACTGCAAAATTGGGGGCTTGTCGCTAGAAATGCGAATTTTCCCAACCTCGCTCCCAGAGCTTTCCTATTGTAAAATGTGGAGAGGCGGAAAAATTCCGCCCCCCATTCCATCAATTTTACAAGGGAAAAATCACTCGAATGAGGTTGGAACTTTCCCACTGCTCGCGGGCATTAAATAGTGAACCGGCGAAGAACACGAACACAAGAAACGTATTGGCTTAATACCGCTTCATATTGTGCTTCCCTCCCCCCAAAAATTATCTTTATTTAAAATTACCTACTTATGGTTCATACATTCGATGTATAACGTTTTTCGAAGTGCTGACAGAGTGAGCCACCCAACATGGCAAGAACTGATCAAATAGTCTTATATTTGACAGCGAATATTGCAAGCAATTATGGGGTAATTTGGGTGAATCGCGGATGTTTTTTGGACACGGTGACCTATAAATACTTTTTATTGCATATTTTGAAATAATGTATGCTAGTAAACAATCACAGAAAGTTTGAGAAAAATTTCCCAGGCAACAACTTTAATTCGAGGCTATGGGCTCCTGCCTTAAAACCCTGAACCTGATTGGCTAATAAAGCGTGCTGCAGCCAGGCCGGGAGTGCTCGAAATGAGAAACTCAAAGCTGTGGGATGGATGGATCGTTCTTTACTGTCGTAAAGTAAGAGAAAATTCAGAAGTGGAATGAAGGTCTTGACAGTTCTCCACAAAGGCAAGTGTTCGTGTAATTTCAATGCAGAAAGTTAATTTGCTGGTCAGTTTTACGCTTCTGTTAGAATTGTTCTTTTCGGTACACGCCTTTACGGCTTTTAAAACAGATCTTAAACCTTAAACTATTCTTCTAAACTCCGTTTCTCGGGTGAAATTTCTATATTCTGCCCATATTTTCGAAATTCAATGACCATTAAGCCACTTCGTCCTCCACAAAGTGGAGGCACAATATCAAGTTCTACTGATCAGAACAGTATAAATACAATGAATTTTATTCAATCTTGACTAATAAATTACAGAATTCACGGTTTTGGGACAGGCATCCTTCTGTCAAATAAATTTAACACTGACCAAGAAATGGCTCATAAAAAATGTTAAATAGATAAAATGTATCTACGAAATTATTTATTACTTCATAAATTGTATACGTTAGTCAATACTTAATAAAGTTCTCCTTGTAAAATCAGTACCGAACATATTATACTTAGTTTAGTATCCAAAAATACATTTCTTAAGTTATAAGCGTTCCTCAAAATGAAAGTTACCAAATCTAAAAAGCATCAATAAAGGGATAATTTCTCAGATTCTCTTAACCTTTTCTACAACAAATCCACTAAAGCTAGAATCGAGAAATAAGGACCTCATCATTTGCAAAAAAGTAAACAAACAAAAAAGCCGGTCTCATACATAATTTTTTTTCGTGTCTACAGTAGGTGCCGCATCGTTAGTTTATACGTTTTGCATGTCCTGTTTCAGAACTAAGCCATAACTCAACCTCTACAGTATTCCGCTGTATCCGCTGTTATCCACACCAACAGGTACAAGCATGGTGTAGTTGAGTTTTTCGTCGTTTTCCTCTTGCTCTTTTTCTTTCTGCTCCTGCTCTCTTCTTTCGCCTGCTGTTTTTACTTCTTTCAGACGTTTTCTATGACAACGACACCAGCACCACAAACAGATTGACCCCACCACAACAACAGACAGCGTTACGCCAGTTATGAGCAAGGAATTCTTCAAGGAGGTTGAAGAACCTACAAAAACAAAAATGAAATGTAATAGAGTTAAACAAATAAACAATATAGAACAATTTGTTTCTTTTGTGCTTATGTAAATAACTTAGCGCGGATGGAGCTAATCAGAAAAGGTGGAATTGAGCGCAAAACAAACATGTCTGTTTACACTCATGTGCAAAATCTGCATTAAAAATGCTTATTAAAATGTTTCAAGTGAAACTGAAAACGCGTACCTCCACTGGCCAACAAATAAACATGACGCACAAGCACAATTTCTTGTTATGCCCCTGATAAAGGGCTAATACTTTTGTATCTCTTTATAGTGACTGATTTACCTTATTAACTTAGCTGTAAAAAGCTAGCATTCGTAAGAAACAAATAAGCCTACCGAGTCTCGTCGATGAAGTCTTCTTAGTTATAGTGAGCGTCCTCTTTGGCTGACTTGGCGGGCGTTTGGGGGTTGTAAAAACAAAGGAAGTATTAGACGTTCCATAAGAAATCAACGAACTGCTGTAGACTGTACCTGGAACACAAAGGCGAACAACAAAAGGTGTATACAGTCGAACCTCCCGTAAGTGACCACCCATAATGTTAAGGACGTGTGGTCTCTTACTCGAGGTGGTCGTTCACCAGAGGTCAGACCACAAGGGGTCTAAATTTCGGGTAATTTACATATGGTAATTGCGGAGGCCTAGCCCTTTTGCCAGTGCTTATCGAAACCCAAAGTAATAACTTTTCTTTAGACTGCCTGATTTAGAAGCAAACAGTAAACGGCATTTTTGCAAAGTTGCATTGCAAGCTTACAACATCTACAACTTTCGCCTTTGTTTGTTTGTTACATAATCCAATTGACGTTCTTTATCGCCACTATGTTTCTGTTAAGTAATACAAGGTTGAGAGAGGGTCATAACTTGTCATGCTTGTACATGCTATTTACAAGATAACTGAGAGACTTTCTTTCTTACAAGGGATTCAACCTGATTAAAGTTTATTTCAGTGTACACTATAGTGCATGTGTATGTTATCAATTGGTTCAAAACTATTTCGGGAAACACTTCCGGTAGCTCCGGCTGGAGATTTTGGTACGGCGTCCGCTGTAATTCTGTGAGCCAATATAATACAGCGACACATTTTCAATTTCGGCCCGTGAGAGAAACAGCAAATTGTTTGTCAAGCGGTCGCCTACGGGCGGTTAAAAACAATTGAAAATTTTCAACAATCATCTCTAAAAGTGGTCGCTTACGAGAGGTGGTCGCTAACGAGGAGAGGTTCCATCTGTAGTGATTTGACTTAAAAAATTTGGGTATTTTGGAAAAGTGGTCGCTAACGAGAGGTGGTCGCCTACGAGAGGTAGTCACAAAGGGAGGTTCGACTGTATTTAGTTAGGGTAGTTTACAATCAAAAATCAACTCTTACCTCGTTCGTTTCATAAAAATGCTTCAAGTAAAAGAGAAAGAAAGGCAGCCTACCTGGTTTCGTCGTTGTAGGCTTCTTACTTGGAGTGGACGTTTCTGTTGGCTGGATTTTTGACGGGGTTGGAGAAACATAAGAGATATTTGCCGTTCCATACAAAATCAAGGACCAGCCGTAAAGCGTACCTAGAACACAAAAAGACACCTTGCCATGTGAACACAAGGAGAAACAAAAAGATAAAAAACATGCCACCAGGCTATAGTACATAAAACCAACAGTGCTGCATCGGCGGACAAGTGAAATAGTTGGTCGATCATCAACATAAATGAGAGTGGAATGTATGAAGAATCGTATTGATTTTGTGAATGTCGAATGGGAGACTTCAAAGGTAATAGACAATCACAGTAATCTTTATGCAAAACTAAAGCAGTGGCGAAAAGAAAGGTTGAAAACATTTCAGGCTTGAACTTGACTCGAAACCGTGTCGCCTGCAATACAAGTGTTGCTCATTTTCCAGTTCTCAGTTCGCAGATGGATTGAAATATCGCAAAGGTCACGGGTTCGAATCCCATTCAAACTTCAATGATTACAATGCAGTTACACCAACACGCTCAGTCGCAGTTTGTGGTAACACTTCACCAAGACACCATATAAATCACGCTATAACCCGGCTGTAAAGGACGTACTCTCCCTCACCCCACTAACGTTCTCAACTTTCCTTTCACTCCGCTTCTTAAAAAGGGGAGAGGGAGAAAGAAAGGTGACCCTTGCAACATTTTTGACTGCATGAGTGCATAGTTCAAGTCCTACTTCACAGAAAAGCAATTCAAATAGCCGAAGCACATAGAGTTACTGCACTTAATTTGCTTCATGGTTTATATGAGGGCGAACAAAAACGACACGACAACGTTGCAAGTTCAAAATGCAGGGAAATTTCACTTGTCCATCGAAAGGTATCCACCTTTCACCCTTCCGGGCTAGCCTGTTTACAAACTGAGAAACATCTATTTGTATTCTTGTGCGAAGAAAGGAAACTGAGAGTGTAGTGGCTTGCCCCTCAACACAATTACAGTGACTCCATTACTGAAACTCGAACTCGCACCAATCAATCTGGGCTCCAGAGACCAAATTCGTGAAGACCTCCCAAATTAAGGAGGCTCGCGGCAGTTTTTCTGGACTTAGGGTGGGAGTTTTGAAATTGCAATCTCGCATTCAAGATTAACTTCGATCTCCTTCATACTGTGTCATTTCAACATATGATCAAAGTTAATTTTCTCATCGGTTTCCAAGAAACAGCTATTACCATAGCAACGGAAGAGCATAGCCTCTCATTTTAAACATTGTCGATTATCTCGAAATCTAGTCAGACACTGTATGACGAAACTTTAAGGATTGAAACTACTCAATCTTGTGGGCGAAAATTAAAAAAAATCTGTAAGAGCGTTTTCAAGTAAATAACTGATGAATCAATTTTTACGGGGTGATTTTGTTTATTCCCCCATAATAATTTTTCCCCGATATCTCTTGCAAAATAAAACTTGACACTTTGTCTTTTCTGTAAAAGGGTCTTTCCTCTTAGCAAAACATTCTAAATTTATATTGACCTTCATGGGTGTCTCCGATTTTAAGATATTTATATTTTTAAAACAGTTACAATAAAGCGCACATGAAAAAAAAGGTCCTATTTTCCATAAATCGAGATATCTTTAAAATGCCTCCACGTATTTTTCTGTTAAGTGAAAAGCGGTTAAAGTAAGAATTCTTTTCGATATCCAAGCAAGTTTTAGGCTCAGGAACCGAAATTGGTGTTAGATAAGAAGGCTGAATCTTGGTTAAGTTTTGAGTCGTTATTCGCTTTCTCCGAACAAGAATTTTATTTTGTTTGTCTCAGTATATTTCACTGCTATTCACGTGCTTTGAATATTTATCATAACGTGAAGTCGTGCAAAAGATAAAATTTATAATGGAAGACTTGAGAAGTAGGAGCATACATTTATGTAAATTTTATCTTTTGCACGACTTCACGTAATCATAAATATTCACAGCTAGATTTCGAGACAATCGACAATGTTTAAAATGAGAGGCTATGCGCTTCCGTTGCTATGGTAATAACTGTTGCTTGGTAACCGATGAGAAAATTAACTTTGATCATATGTTGAAGTGATGATGTAGTATGAAGGAGATCGAAGTTTATCTTGTATGCGAGATTGTAATTTCAAAACTTCCACCCTAAGTCCAGAAAAACTGCCGCGAACCTCCTTAAGACATGTCTAAAAAATTATTTCTTGACAATAGTCAATTGTTAGGCAAGCAATAGGGCTTCGTGAATCTGGCCCCAGGGCAAGCGTGTATATTGATGATTTACCGAACGAGTGAAATACAATTCAGGGCCCAGTTGCTCGAAGCATGGTTAGCGCTAACCCGGGTTAAATACCATAACAACCTATAGGTTTTAATGCCTCTTAACCAATGGTTAGCGCTAACCATGCTTCGAGCAACTCAGCCCACAGGAATATCTTTTGCTTCCCCAAAGAGAGCCAGAGGAAAAACTATGGTGATAATGATATGTCGGCCTTTACCTGTACTTGGGTATCTTGTATCCAGATCAGCAATACTAAGCTCCCATTGTCCTATGGGACTTTCTCCCCAATGAAACAAAGTTGTCATGACCCAGTCTGTCAGATTTTTTATTCTCAGAAGATTGTCAAAATTACGCTTTCGGGTCATTGGAGAAGTTGTGCCACTAGGCGCCGTCAACTGTAGCGACAAGTCTCCGCGGCGAGAGAAATCAAGATTTACTTTAATTTGAACGTGTTCAAGACGATTTATCAGGCAATTCCTAAATGTTATTGAGGCTGTACCTGGGATTGGCCTGAAATTGAAAAGCAGTCATTTGTAATCCTGACGACAACCTGTCTATCCTTCGCAAGAGGCGAGAAAAAAATATACAGAGAAAGAAAACCAAAGGGATTATGATAAACAAGGCCATGAACATTGGAGAAAAACACAGCACCGACGGAACAAATTCTATTTATATTCCTTCTAATGGTAAAAATACGTCGGCTTGTAGTATGGCTTCGTCATTTAGTTATAAGAGGTGAAAAACGCAAGGGAAGTCAATGGGACGGGCATAGTCAAATTTCCATTCAGTACTATCAAGTTGCCACCATATGCATGACATAGGGTCTTACCATTAACGAACGTGCATTCTCGTTGGCAGCACAGAAGACCATCAAACCTTCGGTTTATTTTCTATGCATCAATGCGAATAGGTGTTAAAGAAAGAGCGAGACACTGAGGTCTGAGATATGTAACCGACACGAAAATTAGAAAAGCAAAATTAAAAAAAAATAATGGGCATTAATAGAAAAGGGGCGTCTCGGCTTAATTATTAGATTTTCTCAAAAGCTTAAATAATCCTTGGATCAAATAGTGCACTAACAACAACACAATACGGTGACGCAGTTACTTGTTGATATCGTCGCCTTTAATCTCGCATCTCAACTGAGGAGGCACTCTTGTCCAGTTCTGTGCCAGACGCACCATCTTGCCAGCATCCATGAGCCCAAAGCCATAATACTTGCTGACGTATAAACCAGCTTTGTTTTGCATCCAGTGTCCTCGTTTAAGTGGGATTCCTGCGATTCCTGGAGCTCGTCTTGCGCTGTAAACTATGATATGTTGTACGTCACGCCATGTTAAGTAGGGGCTGAAAAAGAAGAGGTACGTTGCTGAGCACGTGACGTGATAGTTGATAAAGTTTTCCAGTTTAGACCGCCTCTAAGTTACATAGTAATTCTCCTGCGCTTCTGTAAAAACCAACAATAATTACTTGTCTGTTTAGGTAATAGAGACGGACGATTAAACTAAGGTCCTTGGCCTCCTTCAGACTTAAACTAAATTTTTTTAGATAGTGAGAAGATAACAGTTCCCCGTCTCTAGCCTTGGCGAAAGTGGAAAGGTGCAAAATGAATTCTAAACTCTCTGTTGTGAAGCAAACAGCGGGTCATAAATACACTCGCACGGGCGAGGGGTAAATTACGCGTAATCGGTCTGTTCGGCCAGCCATCCTCGCCTTTTCAAGTAGTTAAACAAAACAGGCAGCCTTACTTAGCTTGCAAGGTCAAAGCGATTAGACCTGATGCCATGGCAGTAGCTGCTGACGTTGCTCCAAAATCATCGATACATCCTGCCTTATTATCAGCAGTTACCTGTATATCAAGGAACAATCGTTACCAAAAACGACACTCCCAAAAAACAAACAAAAGCCAACAAAATTAAATATTAACTGCAAGCGCACAAGCGTTTTCACTTTTGTTTATACTTACGACTTTTCCAATCCGATTTAATGAATCCCTACTGTACGCCGTGGCCAAGATGCCAGGGCATTCCTCTGCGTAGCTCGGTTTGGAACCATCAGAGTTCACACCATTAATAGCAATAGTGTAAATACTGCTAACATAACCGTTATACGAACAACTGTCTCCTGTGAAGCCACCATTTCCAGCTGCAAAGGTGTAGATAGCACCCAGGCCACCGCGACCCTGTAAATTAAAAACAACAGGCAAAACAAGATAGCCTCTCAAAAGGGAAAAATTCCTTTGCTTTTCCAAGAGTTACAGTCCATATTTTGTCGAGTGAATTCTTTAGAACTCGACCTCTTCACGTCATGCTTTACTTGAACCCAGCGTTTATTCAGGGATCAGCACGTTACTCAAGAAAATAAGCGGGAAACGTATGGACAAAGGGTACATGGTTTAGGCGGGCAGGTAAGAATCTTCCTTGTAGTAATATATCCTCGAGTTAACAAGAAAAAGGAATAAAGCGCTACGAATTTGAAACTGAAAGACCACCCCCGCCCCCCATGTAAAAAAAAAACAACAACAACAAAACCAAGAGACGAACGCCTTTGCCACGTATGAACCGTTCGTTAGACCTTGATGAAGACAAGCATCACGTTTATCAATTGCATGTCAAGTCCTTCATATATCTGTACCCCAAGTAACGACCAAAAATAGTTTGCAGATCTACTCCAATCAAATATTTACATCCAACCATAAATGTAAACCTCCGATTAGTATGAATTCAAATTTAACAATTTAGTCTTAAAGCCTCCAAATACATTTAGGATCGTTTTGAGTTAAGAATCCACACATTGAATACATGTACACCCATATACAGTAAACACTACTTCATACGAAACCTTTTCTATGCCATGTCTTATCGCTTCACTCGTCAGTCGTCCGGGACCCTCAATTTCCAAGCCCATGTCCCCAGGCCCCCAGCTGTTGGAATAGATGTCAACACTTTCTATTTCATGGATTAAGGCCTTCGACTCCGTTACATCAGTAGACATGCCCTCATCATCAAAAATGCGAATACCTGGGGCAAGAGGAGATATAAAATAGCCAGATGACAAGCAGATTTGTCCAAACTAAACAGGGGTCTGGAAACAGTTATTAGGATTAACTGCTTTCAACATCAAGGTTGCAACCTTAACTACAGATTTAGACGAGAAGAAAAGGTAGAGACAAAGTATCACATTTAGGTCACAGGTAACCTACATAGCTAGCTCTTTACTGTGGTTTCCGCGGAATAAAGTGACTAAGAGTATTGCAACTGGGATGAAAGTCCTGGCGTATTCAAAATAAATCGGACCAGGCAAATCGGACGGAATGATTTCGTTTCAGTCGCTCCGATTTATTTTAATCTTTGCACCTATAAGAAAAATTTACTCTCCAAAGCGTTCGAGTTCTTTGTACTCCTTTGTGTAAAATTCTCGGCGAAAGAAAGTCAAGGGTTTGGTTCGTTTTTCTGCATTCGTTCCTTTGAGCGACGCGGCGGAACAGTCGAACAGTTACAGTCGGCAGAAGATTTTTATTCTATTGTTGTATAAGATAAACAGTAATCTTAAAGGGTCGTTTCGATTATTATTGAAGTTGACATGGAAAGAAATTTACAGTGCTGGACTCAATGTTAGCTCAGTTAATATCGCTTTCAAAATTATAGCGCGCTGCGCCGATCCAGTCTATATTATTACCATGAAATTATTGCTACCTTTCATGATATAGCAATGATGCTACGAATGAATCTGCAGCTTACTAAGCAAATGAAGATTTTAATTTATTTGCCTGTGCTAATAGTAAAAAACGAAGGAACGCCGCCTAGAAAACTATACAGTATATTACGTCTCTTCGCAACGTTGTTTACGTGAATCGGGAGAATAAAATCGAATAAAGCTAAAAAAAACTTACGTGTTAAGGTTAGACATCCGTAAAAATCAGAAACATTGCTTCAACAGATGCATGCATGGAGAAAACAAATTCTCCCGCTTCTTTGTTTCACAATAAAAGCCATGCGAAGAGTCAACGACGAGATGTTACTTTGACTGAGGCGACAGACGATTTTCCGATTTTCCTTTCCACACGAAGACTGTTCTTGAAAATATCCACATAAATAAAGCGAAATGATATCATGCAAAGCTAATGACACGAAAAATAGTGATATTCCAGGAAATGAGCTCGATGAATGTGGATTTTTTCGCTATTTAGTGCTCGCTGGTTATTTTCTGAATTTTCGACTGTGCGAAATTCAGCTCGGTGCGCCATGCCTTATGGGTGAAAGTGGGCCTTTACCTGATAATACAAAATTTGTAAATTGATATGAAACAAGTAAACAATTACCTGCAATTTTCGCATTGTATGCCAATCCCACACCGCACCTACTATTATTGGCAACACCAGCTATGACACCAGCACAACTATTGCCGTGGCTGGAAAGAGACAAAAAATACTGAGGAAACATCCATGCTTATTAAAACCTTTAAAAAGGTATCAATTCAAATAAGTTTCAACAGAACAGTATGCTAATAACGTTTCTAGAATTCAGAACTCTCTAAACCTATTAAAAAAACAGACCATGTGTATAGAAAATCGTAGGAATGCGATTATATATTATGAGTACGAGTTTTGAAAGTTCTCACATACGGTTGTGAAATTTGAGAACTGTCGAACCATCACAAATGGAACAACAAAATGCAAAAAAAAAGAATTATTTTGCTGTGACCCTCACGCCAAGCCCTCCCAAATCCCCTTCAATTCTTTTCTCACCAATCAATTACAATCCTTACACAGGCAAACCAAACTTGAAAAGTTTTTAAATTTAAGCTTAAACTTTATAGCTAATAAGTTGGTTGGTTTTCTTTGTTCTTTTTAGGGAAATACTGTCATAACCCCAAGATTAAGCCATTAGATGGCAATGAATACAATTTTCCGTTCATTTCCTTCTCTTTAACTTTCCATTCACGTTAACATAGAGGCCATGTGGAATGACGTATTTGCAATTCATGACGTGGAATGTTAAAAACTTGAATGTTAAATACTTGTTTATTTAGTTATTCAACTATTTATTTTAAGACACAAACAAATTACAAAGATTTATTTAAATATATATTACATATTTCCTTTCTCCAGGTCATGTAATTTAAACAATAAAAAGTTTCTCACAGTCAGCCTTAAGAGCTCTCATACTGACTTGGGGACTTTGTCGACCCCCCAGCTTAGGGTTGACGTTAACTTCAGTTTATTTTCATTCGCTCATTATTGTCAGAAATTCTTCTCTTTTTTTATTTGCAGGGCCCCTGTCGACACCAGCAAAGTGCTGAAAGGACCACGTTGCTACAATATAGATGACTTGGCTTGAGTTGATCAACACATTTTGTTTTGGCCCGAGAAAGCAAACTGACAGTCAGCTATTTTGTTTTTATATTCCATGCGCTCTTGTCTAAAACTCGTACTAGCGAATCAGAAACTGAATATTCTGTTGAGTATACACTCGATTGAAGAATGGTTGTCCGATAAAAGGTGTAAACCATGTAATATAAGAGCAAACAGCTTTTTGGGAAACGTTTGACATATGCTGCCCTGATAGAACAAAGAAAAGCGTACGGATTTTAAGGCTTAAACTTTACATACTTCTTGCAGTGAAGCTAAAAACACGAAATATGCCATGTTAATTACATCAACCCATAATTCCATCAGGTCGCATTGTTCCACTTTGCACGGAACACCGTTATTTCAATCGAGTGTATACGATCGTAATACAACAAAGTGCACACTAAGTTAATTAAGAATTAAATTAATGCTCATTTAACCAGCCTCCTAGCCTGTCCAGTAATGTTTAAATTTACTGCCTCATTCCTAAAATTGGTCCTAGCAATGATGATGATGATGATGATGATGATGATGACAACAACAACAACAACACCAATCATCACCATGATCACCATCATTCATAATCATCAACAAGCTTGTTGAAAGTGTGTTGAATCAAATTTAAATTGGCTTAAACTTCCATTCAACATCGCTTCAACATTTCTATTGTTCTTGAAAATGTTGAATGACATTGAAATCGTTTGAACACTTCTTTCATCCAACATTTACCCAACATCCTTTCAACTTTTGTTGTTGGAACAATATTGAAACCGTTCAAACGGGCCTTTAGACTACGTGGCCACTCACCCTGGCACTGGTTTCCCAAAAGAAACGTTCGTTCCATCTACATAATCATAGCTAGCTCTAAAATTCTGAAAAAGAAGTACAGGTAAATTAAAAAAATGTGACTAAATACTTAGATTTTGACAACAATACCACAAAATTATCATTCCAAATAGAAATGGGCTTGGCTTAAAAATCAAGTTAAAGTAAAAGGTACTTGAATGAGGTTAGAAGTAGTTGACAAGAAGTAAACTGCACCTTGTCTGTTTGCATGCAGCAAAAAAGAAAGCAGATGGGGCTTGGGGATGAGCGCGAGTGCAAAAAGAGGCAGTGAAGTTAGCACCTGCTAAAACTTCTGTGAAACATCTGGTGATCGCAAATAATCAAATCACAATATTTTCCCGAGTTTACGAGCACGTTTGTGTTAACAAGAATATAATGTTACACGCATCGTTACTAGGAATAGGAAAATCTGTAAGATCATTGTATAGTGAATTCTACGGACAAAAAGAACGAAGTTCAAGTAAAATAATTTCCCCCTTAAACAGATAATAACTGCAACAAGTTGTTCAATTCAATGAAAAATCAAAAGTTCAATACCCACACCATCAGTTCAGTGACAGCAGACCTCTATTGTAATAATAACTATAGCAGAGTGTTATCATTTCATTTGAACAGGTAGGAGGAGAGGGGAGAAGGTTTTGCGGGATCAACGAAAAATCGAGAGTTGAAATAAGCACACAAACCATGCAAACCAGCTTTCTTTTATGTTAGGAAGTGAATACCAAGCCCGCACATTACTGAATCACTTAGAAATTTTAACACTAGTACTGTAAAAGAGATATACATGTAAGATGACAATTACATAGTTTGCACGTAGTTCAGGATGGCTGCCATCAACTCCATCATCAACTACTGCCACCAGAATTCCTTTCCCTGTGTAGCCAGCTTCCCACACAGAAGCTATATTATATGTTGGTTTGCTAGATCCAACAGGTCTTTCCTAAGGAATAACAAAACAAAAACTCAGAAATGCCTTATGAAGTAATAGTGAAACTAATGTTAATAACAGTTTAGTATAATTACTCAGGTGATTATAGATATTCTATCGATCTCATTGGTCGAGGATTGCGTCATATCCTGCTATAATCACCTCGCGGGAGTTGATTATTGTGAGAGTATTAATTTGTAAGATGGCCGTTTCGCGGTTTGTTGATGCTTCCGAGGAAACGAAAGATATCATGGAAGAAAATACAATTCCGAAAGGCACTTAACATGCATCTAAGTCCCGGCTGACACTTTTCGAAGGCAAGACATAAAAGTAGTCTTTAATTTTATGTGCACCGATATATTTATACGTGTTAGTGGGGCCTAGAAAGGAAAGTTTTTGTCCTATGCGTAAAAATATCTTTTAAATTGCAGCCACGTCGTTTTCAAATTTCTGAAGCGGTAGATCGAATATCTCGGCTAAGAAGTATTCGACAGTTTAAACGGTGGAAATTGTAGAGTTCACGGAGAAGAAATTACGCTTTGTGGGACAGATTGCGAACCCGGTAGGTCATCGATAATAAGCTTAATTATTCGAGTCCCGGCCACGACCGAGATAAAATTTCTCTATTCTATCGAACATGAAATCGATGTTTAGACCTCGTACGTTTTGGTTTTGGTGAGATAAAGCCGACGGTGTTGAAAAGATCGAATAGAACGAAATTGTGGTTCATTAGTTAGCAGGGATTTCAGGCCAAATAGAAGTAGAAGATACGATGGAGAAACGTCTGAGGGTGTATGTGTATGTTGTTTTTGACGTGCAAAGTCGTTTGGCTGTAAATATCATTGCGCCATGGACACTTGATGGTTTGACACTATAAAGGAATGATTCATAGAAAACGTGAACCAAGTCTGTATCTGTGTGGCTCGTTCATCACGTTAATGTTATCATAACGCAATGACGTCGAGTAACGTAATAGAAGTGCTGTAGAACAATTAATCACGCTATCTTTCGGACTATTCAATTTCCTTAATCGCACCGGGAAAAATGTTTAGAAAATCTGCGATGCGTACTATGGAGCAAAATAGGCCGCTTATTAAGCCTTTATGGCTTTCTTGTATTTATAAATATAGGGAATACATTTGTTACTGAAGAAGAATACCTCGTGCTTAATTCACACGATTAGTTTTATAATCCTTACATTATCACCTTCGATCTAGAGACAGGAACCGATATAGATATCCATCGCTTTCACCGACACTGAGGGGAATAATTGTTTTAGTATATACCACACAAGCTGAATAACTAGTGGACCAAAAAATTATTTTATTTCTGACAATGTACCCACAAATGGTATGGAATTTTAAAACGTTGCGCGCCACGCGGTAGGCGATTTCTTATTGTAGAAAGTCCCGTCTTGCTTTCTCGCAAACAAATAAAACTTTTGGAGACAATATTATTCTTTACTTCCTACAGTGTCATTTCTTCGATTTTTCTGGAAATTCGCCTTGTTGTTGAAACCATGCTGAAAAATATAAGACGTTTCATTGTTTTCATAGTAATTTTAGTGCTCGGCAGTTTTCGTAAACAAGGGATTGTATTTTTATTGTTCGCCTTAGAATATGAGGTTGGAAAAATTAAATAACTTACCATTTAATGCTGTCAAACCAAACTTCGCTGCCATTTATGTATTTTTTTAACAGCCGCCTTGTTTATCGAAATAGTTTCCTTAAGTAACCGTGGCGAAATGGGAAGTCATCTTGTTTCTCTTCGGCTGCTCGGAGTTGAATAGTACTTGGCCAGTCACCTTCGAGCTAGCCAATCAGCGCGCGCGAAAAGTACTATTCACTTGTGTGGTATACACTAATGAAAAATATTCTGTACAAATGGTTTCTGTCTCCAAATCAAAGGTGAAAAGGTAAGGATTAAAGCTCGGGAATTTAATCATCCGTATGAAGCACAAGGTATTCTACTTAACAAATGTCGTTTTCTCCTGTATTTCATTCGTACTGCAAATAATGCAATACTATCTGGTGGTTACTTATTGCCTCACTATATCTCTGTATCTATCGATTTTAGGGAGTTAGCGATGCTTGAGGTTATCACGGCTAAAAGATCGTAGGCTTGCGCACCACGCGGTCAAATATGGCCCGAGTTTAAGCTGGTAACAGCTTAATTTATAGAACAATGGCTAATGTACTTGTTCATTCGAATGTCAATGATTGTTCCAGATTATCACACGACTGCCTTGTTCTGCTCAAAAACTTCACAGAATTCAGACCATCGTTGTATCAATTCGAGAGAGATCACTGGGGTTATAATTGCAGCTAGAAACTTGAGATACACGTTCCATGTATCTCCAAGCGAGTTGTGTTAACTTTGCCCTCTTCAGGGGTCTATTGCGTTCTGTTCTGTTCTACGATTTATGTACCATATACTTTGGTTTTTCTGCCTTCCATTCATGGCTAATTAGTTCATGCACTTGTATTCTCATTTTGGTCAGAAGTCGAACACAAAAATTCTCAGTCCAAGATATCTTATAGCATGGAACTCAAACTCGATTTATTAGAGATATATTTTGGCAATTTGTTCAATTTGTTAGACAATTAGCGATATCCGAGTGTTACAATTTAGGTTGCTTAATTAATGATGATGAGTCAGTCTTTCCTAATTACAATGACATGTCTTTAAAAAATCCTCTTATTGGGTAAAATAGATGCAGACAGCGTTTAACATTGACATAACCCGGGAAAAGAGCTAAAGATATTTAGAAAAGGATGTTACAGAGAATGACTTACAATGTACCACTGGTCTTTAAGCATAGGGTCTTCAAAATGGGTGGACAGGAGTTTATACTTTCTCTCCTTCTGATGCATGAACCATTTAATCTGAAAGTAAACATAAAAAAAATAATTTAAGAATAAATTCATATAAGACTCAAGAATACGAGGACGGTTTGGGTGGCATATGGTGGCCTAGAAAGTTAAGTTGAAGCGCAATGGACTTCTTATGGCTGAGTGGTCCAAGTTTAGTGCTTATTTTAGATTCACTATCTTGTATCCTTGGGCAAGACCCTGTCTTTGGTGCTTTTCAATCAATAAATCAATCGTTTATCTGTCTAGTCGTCTGTCTGACGGTCTGTCCGTCAGTCACCCAATCAACCAACCAACCACCCGGATCGATCGGTCAATCAACCAGTCAATCAATCAATCAATCAATCAATCAATCAATCAATCAATCAATCAATCAATCAATCAATCAAACAATCATCAATCATACCGTGCAGTTTCTTAATTATTGATACCTAGAAGCATTTGACACCTACATGTAGAAAGTCCATAATTTAACTTACGTGGTCTTTACCTTCATCAAAGGGGATGTAGTTATATTACAAGTAAAATTTATCTAGAGTCATGTTTACCCAATATTCAAAGTGGGTTCTAAAAGACATATTAATAAATGTAAGTAATATATAATTGCTTTCGACGTAGGAGAACGCAATTCCTAATGGCCAGGA
Organism: Pavona decussata; assembly: GCF_977016875.1. Classification (NCBI taxonomy): domain Eukaryota; kingdom Metazoa; phylum Cnidaria; class Anthozoa; order Scleractinia; family Agariciidae; genus Pavona; species Pavona decussata. The sequence continues at coordinate 145,798 of NW_028145953.1, forward strand.
CGATTCCGAAAATCAGGCAAAACAAGCACTGGTATCGAACGCACATTAGCAGACTTCCTGCCAAATACTATAATTATTTTTTCCTTAAAAAATTAACAGGAGATCTGCTCATAAAAATCCGTTCAATGTCTCCTGTTCAAAGCATTATAAGAATAAAAGCAAACTCATATGTGAGGTTTGGATGTCTACCCTTGCTATTGGCATCGACGATTTCCTCCCATTCGGACTCCTTCATGGCTAGAATAGATGTAATTTTTTCATTGTGGTAGCCTGGAAACGAGCAACGAAAGTTGAAAACGAGAGCCTCTCTTGATTTGCTTTATTTGTGATTAGATTATGATATTACCGTCCACCGCCTTGTGCTCGCCTGATTTCGTTCTGTTGTTTCGTAATTTTGATGGCTTTCCATTACGAAAGACCAGCCATAAGTTCTAAGAACTCATTTCTTACGGCACCCCTTTGAAATGATCAGCTCTTTTCAGCAAAAAAATACTATAAACCGCGTAAATATTCCTTAACTCTAATAAATGCAGAAAACGTGATCTAATCAGCAAACCACTCTATCAGAACAAATAACCAGTGGCTAATGCTTCGGTTTGCTGGTTTTATTGTCTCGAGAAAAGAGTTTAACTTGGGTTTTTGCGCATGTTATTTCTTAAAAACGAAGCGGAAACCAGCGAAATAAAATACAGAGCAGTGTTTCTTGACTAAAAATAAAGTTTACATGCCAAATTTTAGTTGCTTTTGAGCACACCAAAAAAATGACCAAAAATCCAGGAGGACGTTCTTGCCCAAAGCCCTTCAATTTATCTTTTGTCCATCAAATATGGCTAGTGAAAGCACAAAAACCTGCGAGAATAGCTAAAACTGAATTTTTACCAGTCTGTGGCAAGTTAGCTACTGTAAGTTTAAAGAAGCCCTGTTTAGAATCAGTAATTGCATTTTAGTTAACAATTTACTGACTTTCACTTACAAGAATTATATATATGTGATGTAACTAGTCTCACCTTTGGCTCCAAATTCAGCCTTCTGTCAATTTCAGACGATACTTGAGTCTTTTCTGAACTTTTCTTCATTTCAGGTCTTTTAAAGACATGATAGTCCTGGAAGAGCTGAGAATTCATTTTAAATTTAGTTTTTCAATGGTAACATATCAGCTGAGAGTTTCTTGGTAGACTGTCGATAAAATTAGTTGTCACCAACACTGAAGGTGGACAAACACCCCACAGTCAACTGACAAATGACCAACAGTTTCAGGTTAGGGTTAAATTTAGCGTTGGCTGACTGTTTTCCATAAGCCAGAAAAACTGTTGGAGACTTCGATCATCCAACATTATAGTGACACAGCTAATAAAATGTTATTTATGCTGTTAATACATTAATTATGCATTCTGTGTTCAGTAATCAATTTAGCAACTAGGTGCTTTTAAAGCACTCTTTTGGTCGTTTACTTTTAATTAATGATATAAAAGCATTTGCATCGACCTACATGTGCTGACCTAATGACTACTAATTATTTAATTGCAGCATTTAAAATTATTTGTACAGTAGTCATGCTTACCCTTGTTATTAATGTAAAGTTATTTTTATGCTGACTTTGAACTAATGATCTTGTTTGTTAGAGAGCAAAGGAATGGCTTTGCCCTTTATGCAAACGATTTAATGTTTCCTATAACCTCGAGAATAAATCGATGTTAACTTTACTGTCTCCAGTCTACCAGCTGAAAATTTTACAAAAGAAGGACACCCATGGGAAGTGGAGTCTTGATTCACCAGTTAGCCCTACAGGGTGGGGGAATTCATTGAAATTACTACTCTTTATTTGTTAATTCATCCGCTATGTCGCGGGTGTGGGGTGAGGGGGATGGGTGGCGGCAGCAGGGAAAACAACCAACTAGTGTATATATGAGTGGAGAAATAAATGAAGGTTAAACTTGTTTGTGACAAGTTCTATTTATTTGATTACTGCCATAACAGAACTCAAGCGAACATGTAAGCACGTTTTAACAGCAGTTTCACAGTTATTAAAATTCAGACATGAGTGAAAATCAACGCAAAATTGTCGACATTGACTTTGAATGCTTCTGCATTACGTTTCAAACGTTATAAGGTTAAGGTTTTAAGGTTTTTATTATTGTGCACTGTTTCGATGGCTCACAACAAAAGGAAATTACAATATATAAGAAAAGTAATATAAAGATAGCATTAAATTACATAAATGTGAAAGTAAAATGTGCGCAGTGACCAAAGGAGCTTGCAATTAACTGGCTTATAACGTGCAACTAAACAGCAAAAAAATTAAAGAATAATAAAAGTGCAATAATAGAAACATACTACAATTTTTACATAAAAAACAATAGGAATGATAAGTAATAGTGAGGGCAATACCTTTTAAATACCCAATATTCATTGGGCATTTAAAAGGTACAATTTGTACTGCTTGTAGAAGCTATTATATGAGAGCTTTTTTAATTTAGTCGGAATTTTTTCCCAAATTTTTGACCCAGCAAATGCTAAAGTGGCAGCTCCGTAGTTATTCATTATCCTCGGCCGATGAAAATTAAGGTTTGATACAAATCTGGTGTTATAGCTATGAACTTCAGAGGCAAGAGTTATATTTTAGTTGTATATGCACAACCACTAACTTGAATATCTACCGCCTCAATGCTAAGCCAAGAAAACTATATTTTTGCAGATAACCTATTTGATATCTGAGCTTCTAGGAATGCAGACAAAATTTGGCATGAAATCTGCGACACAGAGGTTTACTGTTCGATATATAGCGTGTAAAAGAAATCGTTGTATAGACTTTGCACATTTTTTATTTTAGTGACCAGAGAGCCTTGTTGAAGGCCTCGAATAGGTCAAGATTGTGGTCAAAGTTGACAGAGATTACACGCAAAATAGAAGGAGAAAATACGATGGAGAAACATTTAAGGATGTTCAGAGCTCATTTGCGTATTATAGGGGGTGCCTGGAAGTTGTTTTGCTGTTTTTATAGAAACAATGATTAAGACTGAGTCAGGGAGACTGGACTAGGAGGGGGATACATGCCACGTCTCCGATTTGGATGAAACTTGGCCAGATGAACGTAACCACCCAAGAACTCTAATACATTGAATAGGCTGCCTTTGCAACTTTTCCCTTGGGAAATACACCACCCCCTTACACCACTTTTTTCTGTTCAAATCCCAAAAACTTCCCCTTAAATTAGTTTAATTTCAAAAATAAATGTGGCTCCTGTTTACAAAATATAGTGAATTTTATTGTTGTTGCATGCGAATAAAGACTGGACCTGTGTTACCTTACAGTACCACTTTCAAGTCATTTAGAGTGACAGGTGCCATGTCACGAAAGATTTGAGAAAGTAGTAAATTAGCTCAAATTCTGATCCAAATATCACCTAAGTTCAACATTCTTTTTCAAACTTATTTGTACCACAGTTCAGACCCGTCCTTATCCTTACACAATCGAGAATAAAATTTTTGGCATCTGTTATTTTTATCCCTTTGATGACCAACCATTGACCGGAGCTTCTCCAGACATTCAGCAAAGTGCAAAGTGGTAGTATAAACAACCCTATTTGCAGTAAAAATACACAACTAACAGGGTAATAAAACCAAGGCCCTTTGGTCTTAAACCCCAAAACAACTTTCCAAATTCAGAAAGCATATGACCCAACTTAAAGATATTTACCAAAATTCGGTGTCCGCTATTTTGCCTCGGAAAACGATAAGTTTCTCGTCATGCATGGGATTCGAATCCGCACTTAGGCCGAAAACCGGAAATGACGTAGAAAGAAGAACTCACCAAACCTTTTCCGGTTAGATTCTCCTGGATTTCTTCAGCAAGATTCTGTAAATGGCTTGATTTTAAAATTCCAAAATGAAAATGTATAGTCCGTGTTTTGTGGAAAATTCAATAATAACGTATCGATTTATAGTTACTTGATGCTTAATTCTAGTAACAACGGTGAAGGTCTACATAATTGGCATTTCTTTCGGGTTTTGTACGGATGCTTCGGACACACGCGATTCGATTTGTTTGCTAATCCCGCGACTTCTGCTCACTATTCTGAAGACTGTTCTCAATCAGAAATTCTCATAGCTGTGTCTGCGGAAAGATCAAAAAACGCCATTTCAACCTTGTTTTAATGAAGGACTATCAGAAAATAAGAGCATAGACCCGATGAAGGACAGCACGTCTAATTAATAAAGCCGCTCGTGCCAGATAGATCACAAAACAAGCTCCTTCATCAGAACTAAGGTTCACTGTATGTTTGAAAAATAATAATTAAAAAAAATTGTTATTGCAGTGCAGCCTGAAGAAAACTAGCATTAGCCGATAATGATACTGCTTACCTTTCAAACACGCGTAGTATCGCAGTTATTTCATTAACCTTGTTCAGTTCAGAACGCGACTGTCATCTGTATACCCGACGGGGCAAAGTGACCAACAATACCGTTTTCTAAATCAGCGTAACATCAAAGGTTACATGCCTTATTTTGCTTTAAAATGGAAAAAAATGAAATATTGCCAGTCACATTAACAACGCAATAATATGGCATGAAAGGTAACTCGTGTTACATTCCAAAAGGTTCATCACAACACAATGACTTCCGAATTTACTTATTTGGGTAGTCTTCGTAGTAGTATTGCTCTCTGTACAGGTACCGCTCCTGTTAAGTGTTCATCGCTATTATGAAAGTTGCTCACATCTCCAAGCTTTGTACGCTGTGTCTCTAACAAACAGGCCATTTCCCAGGAATAATTCACGTGGATTTTTTTTAAAAAGATAACTAAAGTAGATTTCAAATGACAACACGGTACCATGAAAAAGGAAACTTTAATGCTGCTCAAATCTTATTCAATCGCTAATGAAATCACATTGCGGATGTGAAATGCACCAAATTTGCGATAGAATGCATAACTGTTTGCTTACCAATCCGCTCTCAAACACCTCTTCGCACTCCATTTGTAGACTCCATAACCGAGTTCACTTCGCTGTTGCACGGCTAAACACAAACGACAGAGCACCCTCATAGCCCTGCTAACGTAGCTCCGTTGAGCAATTTCGATTGTACTATTTTGTTCAGAAGAAAAACAAGCAAAAGAACTGGGCTAATCCCCAGAATCCATATTGTCTTCGGTTCTTCTTTCTACGTCATCGATCACGTACGCTACTAAATGCGATTTTTACTTCCGGTCTTCAAAACGGGGAAAATTTCGCTTTTATACGGCAATTTTCGGCCTTTTCCTTTTTTCTTTTGTACTTTTTGTGCCGTTTACCCTTTATTATGGCCCAAATACTACCTTTTAAGCGAAAGCTGTTGGGGTCTAGAGTATCCCTCTACCATATACTAGTTACCAGTTATAAATTGCGATACTGGACTGCTTCAGATTTGAGTACACATGTGCGACCTTCAATTTTCAAACTACAGTACTTCACATTACATCCACAGAACACTCGTTTCTTCCTGTCTCGTGTCACTAGGCCAGCGACATGTCTGGTGTAAGCAAGTGATTATCTAAAGCACGCGAACTGGATTTCAGAAGTCTGTCGCGTACTAGATCTCGCTTTTGCAGTCATGCAAACTCGAAAGACTCCAAATGCTTCACGTGTGAAAGTAAATGAGCCTTGTTTAGTAAACACGATGGTTAGAATTTTGATGCAAGCATATTGTTCCGTCACGCATTCACATGTGAACGAAAACTGCCACTGATCGAGTTTCGAATACTCAGTTACACGGGATCCTTACACTCTTTACGGTCTTTATTTTCATGCTAAATTGATATTTTAACGTTTCTTGGAACCTCATTGGACTGGATAATTAAAAGTGTGAGCTCAGGACTCTATCTATCATGGTATAATTGACAAATAAAGAAGCCTCGACTGTGCTCTGGTCTGTTGTAAAGCACGCAGGAACCAGCTAGAGCACGAAAGAAGTGTAGGGGGGAACACGACACGTAGTCGAGTGTTTCTCCCTTCTTCTTGAGTGCTCAACCACCTTCACATCGCATATTGTTAGAGGCTGTAACGCTTTCAAAAAACACAACAACAACAGCAAATTATAACAAGGCAAAAGAGATTTGACTCACATGACTGTCGTATGAGAAACCATATTTAATGGCTAACTCCTCTGCTTCTCTCTGACTACCAAGAACCTTCACAGCCCAAACGTTAGTGTAAGTCTCTTTGGCATAACTTTCCCTTCCACAGAAGAACATAAGAAACAGCATAGAACACACAAACGCAGCCATGGCCACTTCTGTCTCACTGTACGACTTCCTGTTTGTTGCTTGTTTTTCTGCCTGCCGCTGAGTGACCTGGTTTTTAAGTCGGTAAGGCCCTGGTAACGAGGAAACTATTTATTTCCCTTATATCGATTCGTATCACCTCGGAATATTCTTTAGTTCTTGGAAATAAATGGCGATAAAATAAAATGGAAAATGGTCTTGGTGAAACTTAGTACAACGTTTTGTCTGCTTTTAAAAATAGCGATCCGAGAGACGTGACTTGAATTAATCTACTCCAGAGTCTTGTCAACAAGGATCTGTCATTTTCAAAACGTTTATTTACATTTCATATGGACAGCGCACGACCTGCTAGTGACACAGCATTTGTTCAAACTTAAATATTGTAGGCCGATGCAAAAATTAGAGTTATATTTTAATATTAAATCAAGACTGAATCGTTACCACTTTTTAACTTTCAAACACGCCTTTGTATTATACATGGAGCACCAACGGACTTTTTCGGCTGAATAGCTGTTTCAAAGACCGCAAATTTTAGTCTTAAACTAATTTTCTTTGGTTTAATTTTTGAGCAATGGAACACTTACTCCCTTTCTTTTTGGTACCGCAAATATGTCTTTTAAAGTACGATGTAAGACCAGCTAGCATTCCGTTAAACATCCCATTTCAATTAAACCACCGGCGGAGTTAAGACGGCGCCAGACAGTCACCTCATCCTAAATCAGACTTCCTGTTTTCAAGGTTTTTCACGCTATTTCCAATAATTTTCGGGATTCCTGTTCATGTCTGAGTTCTTTTTATTCAGTGTTTACATTACTGCAATTGTCTTTTATGATTGAGCTGGCCTGGTGTGGCTTTTGCTATTACACTGCTCAGGGTAATAACAGCGGCTTTATGTTACCGATACAGATCGGAAGTACATTCAGCAATGAAGGAAATACCTCAATCTCAGCGGTGTTCACAGATTACAGCAACTTGTATTAATAGCTCAGTTTCAGCAAGGAAGGAATTAGCCTGCTGAATGTCACTTTATAACAACGATGATTTTTTCAACAAAACAGTTTATAACTTATAAGGAAAATAATTAGTAGCTTCAGTTTTCCGGTGCCGAACATCTTCCGTGAGCGAAATAGGAGTTGATTGTCGATTCTGGTATATGCGAAAGATGACTCGAAAACAGAGCAGTGCTAAGGTTACTATTATTATTATTATTATTATTATTATTATTATTATTATTATTATTATTATTATTATTATTATTAAGCCGTAAAAAACAGAACTGTACTTCTCTCGCGGCGCCTTCTCTTTCAGTATATTTGTTCGTCTCTTTACAAGCTCTTATAAGATAGCTGGCATTGTTGAATGATAATTTTAAAAGACATCCGTTAGTTTCTTATAATCAGTTTCTAGCTTGCTCTTTTCCCGTTCAAGATTTCTGTGTCATGTTATTGCTGACCTTGAACTCGTTTTAGTTTCCTTTTCAGCTGGCGAGGAACAAGTATTTATTTCTTCACACACTGCATTTTTATTCGTTCTTATAATTTTATTGATAAAAGACAACGAGTATTTCAACGACACGTTTAAATTTTCAAATTAGTCATGACCATGGATTTCCTCTTCCCCGCTTAATTGCATCAACTTTGATCATCATTTTTTTATCTCTAGTTGGCGCTTTAGCAGAGCAGTCGACACTTAATTAAATAGAGGAATTGCACCTAGGCAGGCCGTCAGAGCCAGGCGATTTGCCGGTCTGAAGGCCCTTCAAAGCGGAGAAAAGCTCGTCTTTAGTAAATAAGCCCTCACAGCTAGCACGCTCAATATCATTTAAAGAAAATTCTAAGATATCGATCAAATTGGTTTGGATCTCCTTAGCATACAGATCTCGATAAAAATTCACAAAAGCGCGCTCAATATCAGCCTGTGAAGTTTCTTCACTACCGTCAGTATCAACAACAGAAACAAACGAGTTTTTCTCCCCACGCTGTTGCTCGAGGCGAAAGAAATACCGCGTGGGCTTTTCTCCCTCCTCTATCCACTTGGCACGCGATCGAATTTTAGCGCCCTCCGCCCCACGAGTAATAAGAGACGAAAGAGCGCTTTCAACATTTCGTAATTCGGAAACGACAGAATTATCACCAGCGTGGAAAGCACTTTTAGCACGAATTAAACGCTTAGTTAAGAAGTTGCGCTCATGATTTACAGACTGACGCTTACGCGTGCAGTAATTAATGCAAGTAGAACGAATTTCAAGTTTCAGATCATCCCACCAAAACCCCATAGACTCAAAATCGGCAATAACACTCTTTCGGCGATCAACAACAGAAGAAATTTCACACTTAAACTCAGGATCAACCAAAAGAGCGGTATTTAATCTCCAAACACCATCTCGCTTATTTGAAAAACCATCAAACGAAAAATCGAGAGCAACAAAATCATGATCGGAAAAAAAACACACGGTAAAACCTTGTTTGAACGAAAAAATTTAAACAAAGAACGATAAATAAAAAAAAACTATCAATACAAGAGGCCTGCAAGTAATCAGAATTAGACTAAGTAAAAGAAACACCGCGCGGATTCACTTAACATCGACTAAACAAAATCAGACAAAAAGGCATTAAGACACTTTTTGTCCGGCAGAAAAGTATTAGCTGAACGCAAACGATCTAAAGTTAAATTAAAGTCACCACCAACAACATGAGAACCATTAGGAATAAAATAATCATGTAAACGCTCAAAAAAGGTTTTACGCTCCGAGACAGTGTTAAGCATTACTAACTATTAAGAAGCACCAATGCACTTAAAACGCGCCTGTCAGAATCAGATAAAAAACGAGAAATATGGCCCGAAAATCTAGGCGAGACAAATAAAGAGTACACTAGCAGATTCACCTCGCCCAAAGGACCAAAAGCATTAACCAGGCCAATAATGAGCAAATTCATCCGCAAGCTTCCTAGTCGACACGTGGGTTTCTTGGAATAAAAATAAACCATATTTCAAACGCTCAAGCCCGCACAAAACAGTGAATCGCTTAGCAGGGGTGCCTAGACCCATAACGTTTAAAGATAAAATTTTCAAAGACATCGGTGCTATTAGCGTCTAGAGTGACGCCTAGCCCTAACCTTTACAAAATCATCATCAGAGTCCTCCTTAGTTGCTTTATGAACTTGATGATGATGTCGACGGCTAGAGCGATCCGGCGCTCGCCCTCACAGTCACGGTGGCGATCACGGTCCAGGTCCCGGTCGCGCACAAATGTTCGCTCGCGATCACGGTCCTGGTCCCGATCGCGCTCCCGTGAGTGCTCGCGTTCACGCTCCGCCTTTCCCTTTGTTGCATGTTTACGGTCCGTAGATGTTTTCTCGACACTTGAAGGCGGTGGCTCACTAGCCGCTTTCGGCTTCGCTGGCTTCTTTGGCTGTTGTTTTGCAGAATGCTGCTTCGAGTACTTGGATGACTTCGAAGATGGCTGCTTGGAGACCGACCTCGCCGCCTCGGCAGTTTTAATGCCCTCCGCTTGCTCCGGCGGTGTCGCATTGGGAAGTAAGGTCGGTCCCAATTATGCTTGCTTGTTTGTTGGTTATGTCGTGGAACGCATGATGACTGTGAACAGCGGAATAAAGCCGGAAATTTTCAAAAGATACATGGATGATGTGGCCGGAGCGGCGTCTTGCACTGAACAAGACCTCACGCATTTCCTGACGTTTGCTTCAAACTTTCAGCCCAAACTTGTATACACCTGGTCAATCTCTTCGTTCAAACTCCCTTAATGCCTCGTGGTGATCGCATCTCAACATCGATATACTACAAAGAAACGGACAGCCACTCCTATTTGAACTTCGAATCGTCGAACGGCAATACCATGCAGCCAATTTCTACGACTTCGCAAGATTTGTAGCAAGTAATATGATTTTGAAGAATCAGCAAACACCATGTAGACTTTCTTTCTAGCGCGCGGCTATCCAATCCACTTCGCACGGGATGGTAGACAAAGGGCAACATCAACACCACGAGCTGCCTTATTGACTGGACGGGATGTCCACAATCGTAACACCGCGACTAACAGAGTGCCCATTGTTACAACGTACCATCCAGAGAACACGTCTGTCTATAGGACCTATAATGTCTTGCAACGCAATTTCAACATCTTGGAAAATGACGAATGCATCCAAGTCATTTTTTCGCAACCACCATTAAAGGCTTGCAGACGAGCAAAAAACCTCAAGGGTCTGTTAGTCCACAGCAATCTTCCTTCAGTCAACCCACCGCACCAGCCAGGCACTTTGCCCTGTAGGCGGACCATCTGCCGTACCTGCCCTCACATCACTGAGTCCACCTCAATTCCAGCACCAGGTGGACACATAAAGATCACAGGGCATTTCACGTGCATTTCAGAAAACATCATATACTGTATCTCTCGCCGAAAATGCCCTAAAGCAGTCTACATTGGGGAGACGGGACTGGTTTACCACTTTGGCACTGTATACCAAAAAAGGACAGACAGAAACATCATGGTCTTCCACCTTAAGACAGGTTGAAAAAAGGGGCGGTGACTGACAATCTTCAATTCTATGCCCCAGCGCCTCACAATTGAAGCACCGAAACGATGAACATTTTGTGGCCACGTGGCTAACATCCCCGCAACAACGGCACAATTTAGGCTAAGATGGATACCAGACTCGCAGTAATTCTCCCGCAACAAAAATAGTCGGAGGGATGGGTAAATTCAAACGCATCTTGGCAGTTCACACACTATTGTAGATATTGTCAGCGACTCTGTCCCGACGGAAAGAAAAACACCTTGCCGTAATGCGAAAGGTGACCGATTAAAACAGTGTCCGGCAATTCGGTAGGCGCTTCATAGATCTTAACAATCATCACACGATTTTTGCAGTCACCTAAAAAGACAGACCCAAGACAGTGCAGCCGGCAATCGTTACGGACGGGACACCATGCAAGGGCAAGGGCCAAGGGCAACGTTTTTCGCATCGGGAGAGCGAAAGCTTACAACCCACGAGTTGTTTGACGCCCGTCGTTGGATAGACAAAATTTTATCTACGTCGATACCAGCTGCATCAAATCCCATGGTAATCTCTTAGCTGCTCACTTGAGTATTGATTGAAAAAAACAACAGATAATTCCTTGCGAAGCCGCACAAGGCGGTCAGTATCCTTCATGTTCCACGTAAACCTCGGAGCCGATTCATATCTCGTACTACTATTAAATAAATCGCACAGAACTTTCGGTACAATTGGAGGTTTTCCAGAACGTCTTAAGACGCAACTTCAGGCACAACACAATCCCCCCATTCCTGAGGTAACAGCGAAAACGACTCAGGTGTACAGGAGTCATAGCAGGGCGTCTCGTCAGGGACCTCATCACTCCTATTCTTATCAGAAGACACTTTGTTTTTGTTCGTCATGATGAAAATGACAAACACGTATACTTGCCAGATGGCTTTTTTGGTTCAGTTTTAGCTTCCCGTCGAATTGCTTCTTTAGCTAGGGAAAATTTAAAAGTTTTGGAAAACCTTGTAAACTGAATTTTTGATGATGATGATGATGAAGATGATGATGATGATGATGATGATGATGATGATGATGATGATGATAATGATGATGAGAGGAGGAGGAGGAGGAGGAGGAGGAGGAGGTGTAGCGCGTATACTTGCCAAATGGCTATTTTGAACCAGTTCCAACTTCCTGTCGAATTACTTCTTTAGCTAGAGAAAATTTAAAAGTTTCGGAAAACCTTGTAGATTAAATTTTTGATGATGATGATGATGATGATGATGATGATGATGATGATGAGGGGTAGGAGGAGGAGGAGGAGTGAGGATGAGATGTCACGTAAATTAACTCTCATAAAACAGTCTTTTAAAACACCTCAATAATTTGCATCAGACGTTATTACAATTTTCGTGCACTTACAAACATTACAAAATAGTGCAGCTCTTATTACAAAATGCGTAGGTTGGATTTAATACAAAATGCTGCACCTTTTATCACAAAATGCGTCCTTATTAGAAAATGCCGCAGAACACTAGACTGTTCACAGTTCCCTTATTTTTCTGTCGGATTCTCGAGACTGGTACGCTCCGATTTTGCTGCCGCCATCTTGGTTTGTAAAAGCGAGCGCGATCGATATATCTGGGGAGAGTATCTAAACTACCGAGGGGAGGGGAGTGGAATTCGGAGGCGGCGGGAAAAATAGGGATCAATAGGGATCATGATCAATTGTGAAAGATTTGATATCACAACTTACCACTACAAAAAAAGCGAAGCGTGGACAAAGCCCCGAAATCTTTCCGAAACGGCTCAGATACCTTTTTCCCTTTGTTCGAGCCTTTTCCCCTGTCAATTAATATTTCCTTATTTTAGTAGGCGTACTGAAAACAATGTGAAAGTAACAAGGAAATCATCAAGGTACCTAGCTTTTTGTATTAAGATCCATAAAAGACTTACTTAGCGGCGATCGGTGATAATGACTGAAATTCTGTTGAAGACTTACCATGTTTCAACTGTGTGACTTTCATCTACCGCAATCAAAGAAAGCGATTCTGCAACATCAGGCTCGCGAAGAACTTTTAGGAACTCACTGGACAATGCTTGCTCCGCTGAAGCGTAGATCAACTGAAACTTGTTTTTCCTTATGTCATCCAAGACATCTTTGGACTTCGAAAAGCCAAATACATTAAGTTCGAAGTCATTTGACTTGATTTGTTCCTCCATTATACTGCGAAGCGCCACAATCACCAAACGACAAGGCCTGTTCGAGCTCGAAGCTGCGCGGCTCTCAAACTCCATAGATTTAGCGAGGACCGGCAAAGCTTTTATAAATTAAACTCTTTCCAAACCCGGTTGGAAGAACTGGAAACACATCTTTACTCTCTAATAGGCGAGAAACTGCTTCTTTCGGTTCACGTTTGAGAACTATCCCTCCAAACCGACGAGACAAACGATTAAAATGAAAACTTTCCCCACGATCTCCACAACATTCCACGCCGGCCGTAGTCATGTTTTTTTTTTAGAACTGGCGGTGAAAGATACCTTGTCAGATACGTTTAAATACTGTTCGAAATGTATTTGACCTAGTGGTCAAATACATTTCGGACGGCAATCCTGATCTTGAGTTAAGCAACACCGAACTTAATAGCCTTTTTTCCGTAGCCACCGCTCAGACCCATTTTTTTTATTTAAGGGTTCCTTTTACGACCAGATAGATGGTGTAGCTATGGGCTCACCACTCGCCCCTGTTCTTTCTAATTTATTTATGGGTAATCGTGAAAAATTATGGCTGGAAAATTTCCAGGACTCCGAGATATTGTTTTACCGACGTTATGTTGATGATACCTTTTGCTTATTTCATTCGGAGAATCAAGCGTTACTATTTTTCAACTATATTAACTCTAGGCACCCCAACATCAGTTTCACGTTGAAAAAGGAAATAGATCACAGGACACCTTTCTTAGATGTCTTGATCAACAATGACACTCATTCTCCTTTCACTAGTGTTTACCGTAAGAAAACCTTCACGGGCCTTTTAACCAATTACTTGAGTTTTACATCGCATTCCTACAAACTGGGTCTCATTCGCACGCTTGTGGACAGGGCCTATAAGATCAACAACACTTGGTTGGGCTTTCATGAGGACATCACGAAACTTACAAAAATAGTACTGTCTACTCAGTAGGCAACCTATCGGACTATCTTTTGCAAAGGCAACACGTCAGTGATTAGCTAACATCCGTGCTTACCTAAAACTTATTAGTCTTAGCATTATTAGCTTAAGCTTATGGTTTTTCTTTTCAATAATTTAAATTTTGCTAGTCAGTTGAATTCTTTATTTGCGTAAGGATCATTATCTATTTAACAAATCGACGGCAGTTTTCTATGGTCTATACTCTTTTATTAAAAACTGTATCATTGTATAATGCAATTCGAGGGATTTGATTGGCTTAGCGGCCATGGTATATTAGCAATTATACCATGGCCGAGAAATGGCGACCATTAAATTGCCTTCTGGTCGTTCTTGCACAGCGAAATCAGTAAGATCTAGCAATATTTCTCGGTTGTTTTTAATAAAACAATTATTCCACTTGCGCTTGTTGGATATGAGATGATTATAGCCAACTCGGCGCTACGCGCCTCGTTGGCTATCTATCATCTCATATCCAACGCGCGCTCGTGGAATAACTGTTAAATAGACCATAAAATGACGTCAGAAAATGTTCAAAACTCAAGTGGAACCACGAGCCGCAGGCGAGTGGTTTCACTGCCAAGTTTTGGACATTTTATGGCGTCATTTTATGGTCTATAAGAGTATAGACCATAGAAAACTGCCGTCGATTTGTTTTTTACAATAACATGGAAAAAGTACGAGCGGAATTGGCTATTTTTTTTCGTTGAGAAAGCGCGCGCTTTACATCTGACGTCATTTTTATTGTCTGTACTCTTATAGACAATAGCTACGAGCCAATCAGCGCGCGGGAATTTGGACAGTTATTTCAAAAATATACATTTATTATATGGCCGTGTCTCAAAAGGACTGGAAACGATCAAATTCAAGAACTTGATTGGCTAAAATCGATGTTGACGGCGGTCTAGATTTTCCCATCTAGACCGATCTTATTGTAACATTTGTACTAAAAACGTTACAAACAAAAAAAGAAAAAAATGGCTTGTTGCTGTTAATAGAGTACTAAATGGAAGAACCAGTAGTCCTGAACGTGGAAGCAGGTAAAGAGAATGAGCGTTGGCAAATTTGAGTTCAGCCGAGAAAGCTACGAGCAAAGATGAAGTCAAAATTGAGAAGTTTTTGCAAGCGCAAAAATCCAAAAACACTCAATACAAGACTAAGAGCGACTTAAACGTATGGAAGAAATTTTGTGAGTTAATGAAAGAGTCTAGAGCAGTTGAAAAAATACCTGCCAATGAGCTTGACCTTCTTTTGTCTAAAATTTTTATCTCCGTTCGTAAACAAGATGACACCGAGTACGAACCGTGTACATTGAGCGGCTTCCAGCGAAGTTTTCAACGCCACTTGCATGAAGAAGGAAGTCTAATCAACATTTTTAAGGATAACGAGTTCTCTAAGTCCAAAGAGGTTCTTGCTGCCAAACGAAAGAACCTGGTTCTCCAAGGAAAAGGAAACCGTTCAAATGCCACAAGAGAGCTAGCTGAAGCTGAAGAAGATGCACTTTTTGAAAATGGCCAGTTAGGTGTTCGGGATCCTAAATCATTACAAAGGGCTTTGTGGTGGTTTCTTTCCCTCCATTTCGGCTGAAGGGCTCGAGATGAGAGCCGTAAGCCGTGTTGGGGTGATGTGGGCTTGGCCAATCATCCAGAAACCGATTCTGAATACTTTGTGTGGAAGTCAGAAAGAGGTAGCAAAACACGCACCGGACAAGATGGTGGCCATCAAAGAGCCTTTGAACCGAAAGCGTATGCAAGCAAAAACAAGTCAAGATGCCCAGTTGAATTTTACAAAGCGTTTCGGAGCCATCGTTCCGAAGCCGTGTTAGATCCAGATGCTCCTTTTATCTCGCCATAGACCACCGATGAAAACAAAGTGACAAAATATGGTATCTGGATAGGCCTCTCGGAAAGAATGAAATTGGCAAGTTCCTCAAAGACGCCTTTGCTTCAGAAAACAAACAAGAAGAAGGTTTCTAATCACTCCGTTAGGAAGACCAGTGTTGGACGACTCCTCGAAGCAGACGTTCAGCCAAATTTCGTTGCACAGCTAAGCGATCGAACAAATTTGAAAAGCGTCGACAGCTACCATTCAGCCTCTCTCAAGCGACAGCGAGAAATGTCTACTGTCCTGAATCGTGGACCAGATACATCCGCTCAGTTCAAAGAAAACCAAGTCAGTGCCTCCACTACAACTCAGCAAAATGTCTTCACAGTCCAACAAATCCAACCTCAGGAAATTTTTGCCGGAGCACATATTGACAAGTTTGAAGGCTGCACATTCAACATTTACGTTTTCTGTGGCGATCAGTCAAAGATCGCAAGGCTGAATGAGAACTGATCGCTGAGCGATCGCGGCACAGACAGGCATTAAAATTTGTTGCACTTGTGGTCGCATTTTAGAAAATTTTCATTGAGCCTGTAGGAAAACAACGGTTATTTTGTCTTCATTCATTGACGAAGTTTGTACAAAGCTGTACTTTTAACAGTTATTTTTGTCCCGTTTTGACTGGAGACTAGTGACAGAAGTAAGCCAGCTAAATGCTTGAGCCCGCGCAGGGGAACAAATATACTTTTTTCCTTTTGATTTCCTGTTTGGCCATATGATAAACCTCGGTCGCTGGTACAGACCTCACTGCGTTCGGTCTGTACTGGCGACCTCGGTCAAGATTCTCCCATAAAGACCTCCCGCTCGGTTAATAAGAACTAAATATATACTAAGATATTTTTGTTCCTCCGGTCAGCTTTGTATTTGCCTGTGTAGACTTCGCTAAAATTTACACAAAACTACTTCACCAAGCTAAAATGAATCAATTTGCACGCCATAGTTTCCATTTTCTCTCAAACAATATAGTCCGGAGCCCTCGAGGTCGCACTAAAGGTGTGAATCTTGCGAACCTTTTTAATAACTTTAACAACTTCGACCTTCAGATCTATGTCTTTTTTTTTCCTTTCCTTCTTCGTGTGTTATCCACTAATTGCTAATCGTGGGTTTAAAAGCAGTGTATTGTAAATAGGTTCTTGTAAGTAGTTATTTGTAAGTACTGTTTCGTGTTTTTTAGTAATTTATTCCGAGCAGTGTTTTGTAAATTGTAACTTTTTCTTTGTTTCCTCTTGGTAAGTTGTAGATAAGCTGTAAACTGTAATTAGTCAATCAAGTTCTTTAAGTATTGTAACGTGTGGTAAAATAAAAATAAACAAATTACAAAAAAAAAAAAATCCTAGATCACGCTCCTACCACCTTTCAACTTCAGATAAAAGAAGCCATTCATATTCAATGGGAAAAACCTACACTTAATCATCAACTTTATCATGTTAATTTAAAACTTTCTCTGTAATATCTTACATTGTCATGTTTCCTTTGTGCTTATAGTTAATTAGCATTTTGGTTTACACGATATATTCAACTCTGTGCTTTGTAATTTAAACTGAAGATGACATAAGTTTCTGTCGAAACATGTCTTCAAATTTAAAAAGTGTTGTGTGGTTTTTGCTAGAATATATTTACATCTCTCCAAAAAAAAAAGCCTCTTAAAGAGTTAAAAGTCACCTCAAAAGCTACAGCAAACAAGAAAATTGAGACACAGCCCCGATTCTATTCCACAAAGAAAAAGAGGAAACGCAACAGCAACATACGTTTCACTAAACCAACAAAAGAAGAAGTGGAAGTGCTATTTGAGAATTTGGAAAGGGCAGATGACCTCTCAACTACAGTACTTACTGGTAACACCACATAAAGTTTTCTTGCACTTCCACATCCCCAGCCACATAACAGACATTTTTGTAATATCGCTTGCCTATTTTTTCATTGAAATTGAGCATACCCTTGAGCATAAACAACAGGAATGACCCCAATTTTCAGCATGTGCACCTTCTTAGTCATTACAGATCTGCCATTCTTTACAATCCCCAAAAGAAATATCAACAATCGAACCACAGATCTAACAAACAAATTATGACTGTATATCTTGGTCCAGTATATTAGGCAGAAAAGGATATTTCACTGCCCAAGAAATGAATCTTCTTCACCTTGAAATCATGAATGTGCAGGAACATATGACCTTAAATTCAATAAATGTAATGAAGAAGCTAAACTCTTACCATTAAAATGCAGGTGACCTTGACTGCATGCCTCAGTGGTTTGGAGTTAATGAAACTGCAAAGAAAAGATTGAGTACATATAATTGGCACAGCGTTTTCTGGAGAAGACATTACTTTTGATGACGACCATCCCCCAGGAGAGGCGTTAGACTCTGACCTGAGTAAAATAAAACATCCTTTTACTCATGATGCATGGTTCATGTTAAATAAGTCAAGTAAGTGTTTTATCACATAAATACCTTTTAAATATTACCAGTGCAGAGAATTTTGGACTTTAATCTGTAATTTTTGTATCCCATAACAAAAATGTAATGATATTTCAGCTGAGCCAAAAGAACTAAAGTTGTGATGTTTGTAAATCCATTCAATTATGTTGAGATATTGACTGTATGCATCCTTTATTATGCTCTCCTCACCTTAAATACTTCAACCTGTAATTTTCAAATAACTGCTAACAATAACTGTTATACAGACTTCTTCTTCTTCCTGGCTTCATTTGGTTTTGAGTACTCCCTTATATGGGCTATATAGGTATGTGCGGCGCTAAAGGAATTTTTTTTTCAGCCAGCTTGGTCATAAATAGGGTATCGGTTTTAGCCATTTTACCGCCATTTTGGTAATAAATAGGGTAGCTATTTTTTTCACTCTAGTCTTGATTTTTTTTTTCATTTTTGAAGAAGCTACTTTTTCATCATGGTGTTTATGGCAACTATGTACGCGCCGCAACGGTTTATCACGCGCTCCGGTCACGCGCTGGGCTCCAGGGGTTTTTGAATTGAAGTTGACCAGACACTATCAGGTCATGAATAAGGTATCAAATTTTTAGTTAGGTCATAAATAGGGTAAGGAAAATCGCATATTTTGGTCATAAATAGGGTAAGGGTTTTGGAGAGCGGGCCGCACACCCCTATCCAATTCTTTTTGGGAGTACCCCCCCCCCCCCCCCCACCGGGATGATGTCTTGAGTGTCAGTAATCTCAAATGATAATACTTCAGTAGAAATAAAGTACAGTGTAGACTTGTTTTTAAGTTTTAAGTTTTCAAGTTTTATTTATTCATAACAGAACCTTGAGTTTTTATTATTAACATTGATTATTATACATGTATATCTGCAGTGGAAAGCCTTAACAGTGCCTGGAGATGTCAAACATGTCAAACTTCCTCTTATCAAAACATGATTACGTGTGAGGGCTGCTACCGCTGGCATCATTGGTGAGATCAATACTGCACAACATTTTTAAGTAATTGTTGTAAGTAAGTAAGTAAGTAAGTAAGTGAGCTTTATTTAGACAGGGTGGCCCAATCAGCTAC
This sequence comes from Pavona decussata, assembly GCF_977016875.1. Lineage (NCBI taxonomy): Eukaryota > Metazoa > Cnidaria > Anthozoa > Scleractinia > Agariciidae > Pavona > Pavona decussata. Next base: position 165,156 of record NW_028145953.1, read on the forward strand.
GGGGCTGTTATCCTGAGGGGCCCTGTATACACCTAAAATAATCATTATTATGGTATGAGAAAAAAATTACAATATATATGACTCAAACACTTTGGGTTAAAATTTCATAGGATAGAAAAAATAAATAAAGACATTTGCACACTAAGAAAAAAATCTATGCAAAATCGTGTTTCATCATCAGTCGCTTAAAAGCCTCCAAGGACGCTGCCCGTTTGTATGTTTCAGGTAACGAATTAAATAAAATCGCTCCGGAGTATCTAAAAGTTCTCTTCCCGAGGCTAAGTTTGGGTCTTGAAGGATGTACTAAAAAATGAATTTTGAAATGTCCAGTTGTAACACAATCAATGCTGTGATTTACTTTAAATAGAACATGTGCAAAGATAATTGCAAGACGTACTCCAGATGAATGGTACTGTGCGAAGTGTTCAAATAAGGAACCAGTCAGTGAAATCTAATTGAAAGGAAAATCCACATTATGTTGTCAGTTATGGTTCAGTAGCACAATGTTAAAGACAAGCAATAGATGGTATACTGATGGCTAACAAGAATTGGAACCCTAAGAACAATAGAACTTGCAACATACAGAACATTAAAATTTTAGAGGCCTTGGAATATAAACATGAATTAAGCTTTAATCCAAATATTTCCAAGGGCAGCGAAAACTAAGCTGATTCCAGCAATGTAGCATGGTGTTGCGTGAAATGTTGCGTCTGTTTGACTGGGGTTTAATTTAAATACACATATAAGAAGTGATTATCAGCCATTTTTGTCTAAGGTCTTTTACCCAGTAAAATTTAAATTAATTTGCGCATTATTTGATATTTAGACAAATAAATACATTAAATAAATAAATACTTGTGCAGCTGTCTTACCTCTTCGTCAACAAATATTGTGAGATGGCAATAAACTTTTATTGTTGTTGATGATGCTGCTGGCTTTCATAAATTTGTAGCCATTAAGGACGGCGCCTACTAATTTAGAGGTATTTTATGCAGTTTATAACTATGCAGGAAAAACAGTTCTTAGCAAAGGCTATAGGAATCCAAAAAGAAAACTGTGGGTAACCACTAATTTTTACAGATACAATAATAATAAAAGTGCTGAATTTTTTTTATCAAATTGAAGCTTTATTATCTCTGAAAATGCATGGCTACCCCCTAGGAGCACTTGCTTAGTTTTGGTGTCTCCGCATAGTTTTAAACCATAAAAAAAAAACATTCCTGTATTGGCAAAGGAAACTCAAGTATCTCTACATATGCAGAACGTATGCGTGGTAACAAAAGGAGGCGCAGTCCTCGCGGTTGGATACTGAGCAGCGGTCTTTTCTCATGGGTGATCTTCTCGTTCTATTTGTGAATGAGAGATGTCGCCTGGGTTTTTTTTTGGGGGGGGGGGGGAGAATTTTTTACACGAGCTCTTTTAGGGTGGGTAATTTTTTACCTTGTACGAAAAGTGAGGGGGGTAAAATTTTAAAAAAAGGTACCAACTAAATGAATTTAGCAATTATTGAAATAATGGCAATCGAAAAAAAAACTAATTATTACTAAAAGACGAATAGAGATGGTAGGCTTCTTCAAAATCTATAGATCCACATCCATACATCAAATGCTCCTGTACTGCTCTCAAATCCCGAGCAGTGTTGACCTTCTGAGTAAGCTTACCTTCTTTTAACGACTGAAGAATAGACTCTAGCAATAACAAAACATCGTTATTATCAAGACATTGAAGAGATGATCTAAGGTACGTTCCCTTACTTGAATTTTGCCTCACTTCTGATCGTTTCTCTTGCCAGTTCAGATTTAGAATGCCAGCGACTTCCGCATATATTTTGGTAGCCGTCATATTTAATACAACGTAACCAAGCGTTGTGCCCAGCACCTTCTCAACAATGCAACCACCAGGCCAACCATGAAGGGTGGAGGGGTAAAATGTTCAAACTGTTATTGCAGTGGGTGGGGGGGGGGGGGGGGGTTACAACTTTTGTTTGATATTTTTTTTTTGGTGGGGGGGGGGGAGGGTAAAATTTTCATACACTTAATTTTTTAGAAAAATTAGCGCCCCATATCGCTTTTGAATACGGATTTCAAACTGGCTTCAAAAGCGATTACTGAACGTCTGAAGCCGGTAATGAGTTCCATCGTTCACCGGGATCAGACGTGCGGCGTAGGGAGTCGTAGTATATCTTTGAATCTACAATTGATTCGCAATACTTTGGACATGATTGACAAAACCTGGTATTCTTGTAACTCTCGATCAAGAAAAAGCTTTTGATCTCGTCGATCATTGATTTTTAATAGGAACTCTAGCTAAATCCGGTTTCCGTCCTTCTTTTTGTAATTGGGTTGCTCTTTTCTACAATGATGTATTTTCTTGCATAATTTGTAATGGAAATCTTTCTATGCCTGTTAGGGATATCGAATGGTCTTTGCGAGCATTTGCGAGCATGCGAGCAGTGTGTTTATTTTTGGGAGCACGAGCAGTTGACAATTTTTTCTTGCGAGCAGCGAGCGCTTTAGAAAATACAGATGGCGAGCAGCGAACACCTCGAGTACTTCGTAAATTTTCCGCTAGCCGAAATCTCTCTTTTATTTAAAATAGGATACGTTGTTTTGCGCCAAGTAATAGCTAATAATCTGGCTGACACTTCCAAGACAGAACAATAGTTACAGGCTGAACTCAGTTGAAGAAAGACTGAAGCCAAAGGTAAGGATGTTTCAACCTTTTTGTTTTAACCATATCATAACTGATTTATCGTCTATATATGTATAAAAAATAACTACAAAGGAGGATTAAATTTCGAGTAATCGAGCACATGTTAACGAAAATGCGAGCATGCGAGCAGTTGCAAAAATTTTGCGAGCACGAGCAAGCGAGCACCCGTGTAATTTTTGCGAGCAATTCGAGCAGAGGCCAGATTTTGCGAGCACTTTTAAATTGAATGAGACCATTCGATACCCCTCCTGTTCCTCTCGAGAGGGATGTTCGGCAGGGTTGTCTCCTGTCCCCCCTCCTAAACGTATTGGTTTCGGAAGTTTTGTCAACTCAGATTCCAGCTTCCTGGGGCGGGAGCCTTCAATTAAAAGCTTCCCAGTACGCAGATGATAGCACGAATTTTCTGAAAAATGAGCGTTCTCTCTGTCAGGTGCCAAGCTCAACACTACCAAGTCCGAGGCTATGTGGCTTGGTAGATGGCGAGCTAATGGTGCCTCTCCTTTCGGTCTGACTTGGGTGTTTAAAATGAAAATTTTGGGGGTTTATTTTTCGAATGGTCTTGTTTCTGTCGAGTCTGACAACTTGGAATCTAAGCTTGATAAATCACAGAATGTGGAAACAGAGGGAGCATTCATTTTTGGGTCGTGCCATGATCATCAATGTCTTGGGCGCTAGCCGCTTTTGGCACACTGTCAAGGTCATTATTTACCCACAGTGGGTTGTTGATTTGCATAATAAAATTGTCTGGTCTTTCGTTTGGAAGGGAAGGATGGAAAATGTTAGTCGTCATCGTAGTTGCGCGCCGCTTCGTGACGGCGGCCTCAACGTTGCCGATTTTCGCGCCATATGTGTTGCTCTTCGTTTGTGCAATTTTTGTAGTTTACGTGATGATTTTGGCAGTCAAAACGGTGGCATTTTCTTGCTCGTTATTGTCTCAGAAATCTGCAGAAACTTGACACGCGATTTAGTTTTCTTTCTAATCTTGTTCCTATGAAAGAAATGTGATGGTAAATTTCCAGCCTGGTGAATGAATGAGAATGATGATTATTCTAGAAAGTGACGCAGGCATACTCGGAAAAAAGAAATCCGAGTGCTCCTATCAGGAGTCGAACCTAAGACCTTCCGATTACTAGTTCGGATGCTCTACCACTGAGCTACAGGAGACTCGTGGGAGCTAAGGCCATTAAACTAGGTTCATGGGACAAACATCCTGCATACTGCTAGGATTTGAATGTCGAACGTGTAGTATGCCTGCGTCACTTTCTAGAATAATCATCATTCTCATTCATTCACCAGGCTGGAAATTTACCATCACATTTCTTTCATATACCACACGTTCGACATTCAAATCCTAGCAGTATGCAGGATGTTTGTCCCATGAACCTAGTTTAATGGCCTTAGCTCCCACGAGTCTCCTGTAGCTCAGTGGTAGAGCATCCGAACTAGTAATCGGAAGGTCTTAGGTTCGACTCCTGATAGGAGCACTCGGATTTCTTTTTTCCGAGTATGCCTGCGTCACTTTCTAGAATAATCATCATTCTCAATCTTGTTCCTGTTTCTTCTACGCCTTCTCACTTTTATCGGTCTTGTGTTTCTCTTTTCCAGCAAATCTTTGATAAACATGATGCGTTGCCTGACGTTTTTCGGATAAGAATCTTTATTTACTTTTAGTTGTTTTTCCCGGTGACGCGCCTAAGTCCGCTGGTTCTTTGGGATCCGTTGTCGGTCGCACCATCAACCGGTGGGCTTCGGTGTGGCGTAAATCTCGTCCAAACATTATCGAGAATAAAAAGAATGATTTGATTTGGTTGTTATTTCACTGTGCCGTTTGGGTTCGATATATATAACCTCAAGTCTTGGGGTTATATCGACTCCGACAGGTGTGCCCCGTTTTTCTCGCGTTGACACAATGCAACATTGTTTTGTTAAGTCCAAGCAACAACCGTGGACGATAATCCTGCTGGTATACGTTGGATCAATTGTTGATCTGATCGGCTTAACAAATACAAATGATAAAAGAAGCAGAGACCGATACAACGTAGAATTACGGTTTAAAGGTTACTATATTTCGGCTGGCCAAACCAGCCTTCTTCAGGTATAATGAAAATTTACATTGGGACATACGCTTATATAGCTGACAAATATTTGCGCAATAGTGGAACTACGTTAAACTAAATTGATTGACAGTATAAAATATGAAGCAAATGAAATAATAATAACAAAGAAAGGAAAAAAGCTAGTACATTTCTTCGTGAATATTAAGGCCATGTGGAGAAAGTGTTCTGCCTTTTGAGATTAAAAATGCTTCCCTGGCCTTACGTATTGAGTCTCGGTTAGAGTAGACTTTTTCTATGGGGATTAATTGCATGTCGTTAGCGGTGTGGTTAGGAGCGGTGAGGAAGTGATCTGCGGCTGTGGTGGGTTTAGATTTAGTGTTAGGGTTATCTATGGTGCGGCGGTGTTCATTAAAGCGGTCTTTTAAGCGTCGTTTAGTCTCTCCTATGTATTGTAAATTACGGCGGTTACATTGGATCATGTAGATTATATTTTTAGTTTCACAGGTCAGGTTTGATTTGATAGGGCGCGTTTCACCAGTGGAAAAGAAGGTGTAATTAGTGAGACCATCGGAAATGTATCGGCAAGTGGCACAATTTTTACCGCAACGATAGGAGCCGGAAGGGAGTTGTGGGTGGGGATTAGTCGAGTTAGAAGAAAGTTTAGCCGAAACCAGTAAGTCGCGTAGGTTAGGAGATCGTCTGAAGGCCACAACAGGCAAATTTGGAAAAACCTTTTTGCAGCGGTCAGACGAGCGCAGTAAATGATAATGTTTTTTAATGATGTTGGAGATGTGAGGAAGCGATGGGTTAAAAGTCGTAATAAAAGGTACACGCGTGGGTTTGTTCATGTCTTTAGTTTGTAAAGCGAGTCTGCGTGGGATGTTGGCGGCACGTTGTATTTGTTTAGTGACAAAGTTTGTTTGTAGCCTCGTTTGAGTGGGTATGTAGTAAGTTGTGCAGTGCGTATATTAAACGTTTCGTCAGTAGAACAAATTCGTCGTAAGCGGAGTGCTAGACTGAAAGGAATAGCATTTTTTGTATGTAGGGGATGGCAAGATGAATACAGTAGATGTTGGTGTTTGTCTGTAGGTTTAGTGTACAGGTCAGTGCTGATGTTCCCGTCGTTAGTTAAAGAAACATTAACATCAAGGAAAGATACGTTAGTAGAAGAGTGCGAGCTAGTGAATTTAATGGTAGGGTTCCAAGGTGTGGGATTTTTTCGCGCCCTTTCTTTCCCGCCTTTTGGGGTCCCCTTTTTCCTTGTCTTTTTCCGTTTTCTCCTTTACAGTCTTCTCTTCTTTATCTTTAGTTCGTTATCTCGTTGCTACCATCTTGTTTCATGTTTGGCATGCCCGTAATTCGGCGACTTTTAGGAATTCTTACCTTCCTCCGCGTGCTATTGTTAACACAATTATTTAGGACATTCAACTTCGAATTCGCGGTGACCCTATTGATCATGGTAAGTATTTCTGGTCTGTTAATAGTGTTTTTTTGTCAAGTTAGTGCTGAAGACAAGACTTCTTTTCTGTTTAAATTTTATTTCTACTTTTTTTTTTTATTTTTTCGGCCCGGTCGCCTTAATTGATTGTACTGGGTCGCTTCCTGTTTTATTTCTTTTCCTTTTTCTTGACCTGGTCGCCTTCATTGGTTGTACTGGGTCTTGATTATTGTATATAGTGCACATATCTGTTTTTTTAGGGCGGGAGAGGCTTGGCTGTGGCCTTGTCTCCCGGGGCCGCCTCTTTCGCT
>NW_028145955.1:0-5000 GCF_977016875.1 Pavona decussata
GTTAAATTTAATCCCAGCTGGCAAGTTGAATGTTTTAAGCTAGGCTGGGAGTTTGATTGAAACCGATCTAAAGCAAATCAAAAAATTCTGCACTGGGGATATATTTTAGAGTTGTTCAGCTTAAGTGTATCATGCAGCTGACAACAGAAGATTGATCTATTTTGAGAAAAGCAGACATTGATTGCAGTCTTGAACTGGGTCGAAATGTTCGACCCAGTCTCATATTGCCATCACGTCGTCGTCACCATCATTAATTTGGGTGTGTTTTCTTTTCTTTTTTTTTTTAAAATTTATTTTTCTGTTATTTGCAAAGCCATCTTCAATTTGTATTGCTCCAAAGTCTCAGTGTCACACTTATAAAAAGTCATTAATGAGAATCAGATTTGATGTTTTGCTTTGCTTGTGACTGTCTGCAGCCTGACAGATGTCAGCCTCTGACAAGGATTTATTTCTGTCAAGCCGTCAACTCAGCACTGACTGACTGGGGTGCATTCATGCCGCGAGAAGCAGGCCACCAGGGCTACGTGCCTTCTGGGTGAGATGGACCCACTGCTTGCATGATCAACTGGACTGGAAGGTTAGTTGAGTTCAGTAGTCAGTTTAAATAGTTTGAAAGTTCTTAATGAACTGCATTCATGAGTGTTAGGGTTGATTATTATTATAATTATTAATAAGTTCTAAATTAATTGTTCCCACCAATGGAACCTCATGGCCATTTGAAGTCTCGAATACATATATGTCCACTGATAAATTGAATCAAAGAACCAATTCTCCTCTCTTAATTGCCCCCACACTGTGGTTAGGGAGTGTTGGTTGTTTAAAAGATCAGAAAAAAAATCCACCTTGGCTGATAAAAATCTTAATTCTCATGACCTGGGGGGTTGAATAGTCTTTGAAATTACAAGGAGAAATTGGATGTTCAACACTCTTAGGCCCTAATGAGGCTGAATCGTGACTGATTGCAGTAAACTCACTGCAGATTCAGGCATTTTGACAACCAGAGGGTTAAATTTAATCCCAGCTGGCAAGTTGAATGTTTTAAGCTAGGCTGGGAGTTTGATTGAAACCGATCTAAAGCAAATCAAAAAATTCTGCACTGGGGATATATTTTAGAGTTGTTCAGCTTAAGTGTATCATGCAGCTGACAACAGAAGATTGATCTATTTTGAGAAAAGCAGACATTGATTGCAGTCTTGAACTGGGTCGAAATGTTCGACCCAGTCTCATATTGCCATCACGTCGTCGTCACCATCATTAATTTGGGTGTGTTTTCTTTTCTTTTTTTTTTTAAAATTTATTTTTCTGTTATTTGCAAAGCCATCTTCAATTTGTATTGCTCCAAAGTCTCAGTGTCACACTTATAAAAAGTCATTAATGAGAATCAGATTTGATGTTTTGCTTTGCTTGTGACTGTCTGCAGCCTGACAGATGTCAGCCTCTGACAAGGATTTATTTCTGTCAAGCCGTCAACTCAGCACTGACTGACTGGGGTGCATTCATGCCGCGAGAAGCAGGCCACCAGGGCTACGTGCCTTCTGGGTGAGATGGACCCACTGCTTGCATGATCAACTGGACTGGAAGGTTAGTTGAGTTCAGTAGTCAGTTTAAATAGTTTGAAAGTTCTTAATGAACTGCATTCATGAGTGTTAGGGTTGATTATTATTATAATTATTAATAAGTTCTAAATTAATTGTTCCCACCAATGGAACCTCATGGCCATTTGAAGTCTCGAATACATATATGTCCACTGATAAATTGAATCAAAGAACCAATTCTCCTCTCTTAATTGCCCCCACACTGTGGTTAGGGAGTGTTGGTTGTTTAAAAGATCAGAAAAAAAATCCACCTTGGCTGATAAAAATCTTAATTCTCATGACCTGGGGGGTTGAATAGTCTTTGAAATTACAAGGAGAAATTGGATGTTCAACACTCTTAGGCCCTAATGAGGCTGAATCGTGACTGATTGCAGTAAACTCACTGCAGATTCAGGCATTTTGACAACCAGAGGGTTAAATTTAATCCCAGCTGGCAAGTTGAATGTTTTAAGCTAGGCTGGGAGTTTGATTGAAACCGATCTAAAGCAAATCAAAAAATTCTGCACTGGGGATATATTTTAGAGTTGTTCAGCTTAAGTGTATCATGCAGCTGACAACAGAAGATTGATCTATTTTGAGAAAAGCAGACATTGATTGCAGTCTTGAACTGGGTCGAAATGTTCGACCCAGTCTCATATTGCCATCACGTCGTCGTCACCATCATTAATTTGGGTGTGTTTTCTTTTCTTTTTTTTTTTAAAATTTATTTTTCTGTTATTTGCAAAGCCATCTTCAATTTGTATTGCTCCAAAGTCTCAGTGTCACACTTATAAAAAGTCATTAATGAGAATCAGATTTGATGTTTTGCTTTGCTTGTGACTGTCTGCAGCCTGACAGATGTCAGCCTCTGACAAGGATTTATTTCTGTCAAGCCGTCAACTCAGCACTGACTGACTGGGGTGCATTCATGCCGCGAGAAGCAGGCCACCAGGGCTACGTGCCTTCTGGGTGAGATGGACCCACTGCTTGCATGATCAACTGGACTGGAAGGTTAGTTGAGTTCAGTAGTCAGTTTAAATAGTTTGAAAGTTCTTAATGAACTGCATTCATGAGTGTTAGGGTTGATTATTATTATAATTATTAATAAGTTCTAAATTAATTGTTCCCACCAATGGAACCTCATGGCCATTTGAAGTCTCGAATACATATATGTCCACTGATAAATTGAATCAAAGAACCAATTCTCCTCTCTTAATTGCCCCCACACTGTGGTTAGGGAGTGTTGGTTGTTTAAAAGATCAGAAAAAAAATCCACCTTGGCTGATAAAAATCTTAATTCTCATGACCTGGGGGGTTGAATAGTCTTTGAAATTACAAGGAGAAATTGGATGTTCAACACTCTTAGGCCCTAATGAGGCTGAATCGTGACTGATTGCAGTAAACTCACTGCAGATTCAGGCATTTTGACAACCAGAGGGTTAAATTTAATCCCAGCTGGCAAGTTGAATGTTTTAAGCTAGGCTGGGAGTTTGATTGAAACCGATCTAAAGCAAATCAAAAAATTCTGCACTGGGGATATATTTTAGAGTTGTTCAGCTTAAGTGTATCATGCAGCTGACAACAGAAGATTGATCTATTTTGAGAAAAGCAGACATTGATTGCAGTCTTGAACTGGGTCGAAATGTTCGACCCAGTCTCATATTGCCATCACGTCGTCGTCACCATCATTAATTTGGGTGTGTTTTCTTTTCTTTTTTTTTTTAAAATTTATTTTTCTGTTATTTGCAAAGCCATCTTCAATTTGTATTGCTCCAAAGTCTCAGTGTCACACTTATAAAAAGTCATTAATGAGAATCAGATTTGATGTTTTGCTTTGCTTGTGACTGTCTGCAGCCTGACAGATGTCAGCCTCTGACAAGGATTTATTTCTGTCAAGCCGTCAACTCAGCACTGACTGACTGGGGTGCATTCATGCCGCGAGAAGCAGGCCACCAGGGCTACGTGCCTTCTGGGTGAGATGGACCCACTGCTTGCATGATCAACTGGACTGGAAGGTTAGTTGAGTTCAGTAGTCAGTTTAAATAGTTTGAAAGTTCTTAATGAACTGCATTCATGAGTGTTAGGGTTGATTATTATTATAATTATTAATAAGTTCTAAATTAATTGTTCCCACCAATGGAACCTCATGGCCATTTGAAGTCTCGAATACATATATGTCCACTGATAAATTGAATCAAAGAACCAATTCTCCTCTCTTAATTGCCCCCACACTGTGGTTAGGGAGTGTTGGTTGTTTAAAAGATCGAAAAAAAATCCACCTTGGCTGATAAAAATCTTAATTCTCATGACCTGGGGGGTTGAATAGTCTTTGAAATTACAAGGAGAAATTGGATGTTCAACACTCTTAGGCCCTAATGAGGCTGAATCGTGACTGATTGCAGTAAACTCACTGCAGATTCAGGCATTTTGACAACCAGAGGGTTAAGTTTAATCCCAGCTGGCAAGTTGAATGTTTTAAGCTAGGCTGGGAGTTTGATTGAAACCGATCTAAAGCAAATCAAAAAATTCTGCACTGGGGATATATTTTAGAGTTGTTCAGCTTAAGTGTATCATGCAGCTGACAACAGAAGATTGATCTATTTTGAGAAAAGCAGACATTGATTGCAGTCTTGAACTGGCTCGAAATGTTCGACCCAGTCTCATATTGTCATCACGTCGTCGTCACCATCATTAATTTGGGTGTGTTTTCTTTTTTTTTTTTTTTTTTTAAATTTATTTTTCTGTTATTTGCAAAGCCATCTGAATTTGTATTGCTCCAAAGTCTCAGTGTCACACTTATAAAAAGTCATTAATGAGAATCAGATTTGATGTTTTGCTTTGCTTGTGACTGTCTGCAGCCTGACAGATGTCAGCCTCTGACAAGGATTTATTTCTGTCAAGCCGTCAACTCAGCACTGACTGACTGGGGTGCATTCATGCCGCGAGAAGCAGGCCACCAGGGCTACGTGCCTTCTGGGTGAGATGGACCCACTGCTTGCATGATCAACTGGACTGGAAGGTTAGTTGAGTTCAGTAGTCAGTTTAAAAAGTTTGAAAGTTCTTAATGAACTGCATTCATGAGTGTTAGGGTTGATTATTATTATAATTATTAATAAGTTCTAAATTAATTGTGCCCACCGATGGAACCTCATGACCATTTTAAGTCTCGAATACATATATGTCCACTGATAAATTGAATCAAAGAACCAATTCTCCTCTCTTAATTGCCCCCACACTGTGGTTAGGGAGTGTTGGTTGTTTAAAAGATCAGAAAAAAAATCCACCTTGGCTGATAAAAATCTTAATTCTCATGACCTGGGGGGTTGAATAGTCTTTGAAATTACAAGGAGAAATTGGATGTTCAACACTCTTAGGCCCTAATGAGGCTGAATCGTGACTGATTGCAGTAAACTCACTGCAGATTCA
>NW_028145955.1:7500-24983 GCF_977016875.1 Pavona decussata
CAGCACTGACTGACTGGGGTGCATTCATGCCGCGAGAAGCAGGCCACCAGGGCTACGTGCCTTCTGGGTGAGATGGACCCACTGCTTGCATGATCAACTGGACTGGAAGGTTAGTTGAGTTCAGTAGTCAGTTTAAAAAGTTTGAAAGTTCTTAATGAACTGCATTCATGAGTGTTAGGGTTGATTATTATTATAATTATTAATAAGTTCTAAATTAATTGTGCCCACCGATGGAACCTCATGACCATTTTAAGTCTCGAATACATATATGTCCACTGATAAATTGAATCAAAGAACCAATTCTCCTCTCTTAATTGCCCCCACACTGTGGTTAGGGAGTGTTGGTTGTTTAAAAGATCAGAAAAAAAATCCACCTTGGCTGATAAAAATCTTAATTCTCATGACCTGGGGGGTTGAATAGTCTTTGAAATTACAAGGAGAAATTGGATGTTCAACACTCTTAGGCCCTAATGAGGCTGAATCGTGACTGATTGCAGTAAACTCACTGCAGATTCAGGCATTTTGACAACCAGAGGGTTAAGTTTAATCCCAGCTGGCAAGTTGAATGTTTTAAGCTAGGCTGGGAGTTTGATTGAAACCGATCTAAAGCAAATCAAAAAATTCTGCACTGGGGATATATTTTAGAGTTGTTCAGCTTAAGTGTATCATGCAGCTGACAACAGAAGATTGATCTATTTTGAGAAAAGCAGACATTGATTGCAGTCTTGAACTGGCTCGAAATGTTCGACCCAGTCTCATATTGTCATCACGTCGTCGTCACCATCATTAATTTGGGTGTGTTTTCTTTTTTTTTTTTTTTTTTTTAAATTTATTTTTCTGTTATTTGCAAAGCCATCTGAATTTGTATTGCTCCAAAGTCTCAGTGTCACACTTATAAAAAGTCATTAATGAGAATCAGATTTGATGTTTTGCTTTGCTTGTGACTGTCTGCAGCCTGACAGATGTCAGCCTCTGACAAGGATTTATTTCTGTCAAGCCGTCAACTCAGCACTGACTGACTGGGGTGCATTCATGCCGCGAGAAGCAGGCCACCAGGGCTACGTGCCTTCTGGGTGAGATGGACCCACTGCTTGCATGATCAACTGGACTGGAAGGTTAGTTGAGTTCAGTAGTCAGTTTAAAAAGTTTGAAAGTTCTTAATGAACTGCATTCATGAGTGTTAGGGTTGATTATTATTATAATTATTAATAAGTTCTAAATTAATTGTGCCCACCGATGGAACCTCATGACCATTTTAAGTCTCGAATACATATATGTCCACTGATAAATTGAATCAAAGAACCAATTCTCCTCTCTTAATTGCCCCCACACTGTGGTTAGGGAGTGTTGGTTGTTTAAAAGATCAGAAAAAAAATCCACCTTGGCTGATAAAAATCTTAATTCTCATGACCTGGGGGGTTGAATAGTCTTTGAAATTACAAGGAGAAATTGGATGTTCAACACTCTTAGGCCCTAATGAGGCTGAATCGTGACTGATTGCAGTAAACTCACTGCAGATTCAGGCATTTTGATTTTGACAACCAGAGGGTTAAGTTTAATCCCAGCTGGCAAGTTGAATGTTTTAAGCTAGGCTGGGAGTTTGATTGAAACCGATCTAAAGCAAATCAAAAAATTCTGCACTGGGGATATATTTTAGAGTTGTTCAGCTTAAGTGTATCATGCAGCTGACAACAGAAGATTGATCTATTTTGAGAAAAGCAGACATTGATTGCAGTCTTGAACTGGCTCGAAATGTTCGACCCAGTCTCATATTGTCATCACGTCGTCGTCACCATCATTAATTTGGGTGTGTTTTCTTTTTTTTTTTTTTTTTTTAAATTTATTTTTCTGTTATTTGCAAAGCCATCTGAATTTGTATTGCTCCAAAGTCTCAGTGTCACACTTATAAAAAGTCATTAATGAGAATCAGATTTGATGTTTTGCTTTGCTTGTGACTGTCTGCAGCCTGACAGATGTCAGCCTCTGACAAGGATTTATTTCTGTCAAGCCGTCAACTCAGCACTGACTGACTGGGGTGCATTCATGCCGCGAGAAGCAGGCCACCAGGGCTACGTGCCTTCTGGGTGAGATGGACCCACTGCTTGCATGATCAACTGGACTGGAAGGTTAGTTGAGTTCAGTAGTCAGTTTAAAAAGTTTGAAAGTTCTTAATGAACTGCATTCATGAGTGTTAGGGTTGATTATTATTATAATTATTAATAAGTTCTAAATTAATTGTGCCCACCGATGGAACCTCATGACCATTTTAAGTCTCGAATACATATATGTCCACTGATAAATTGAATCAAAGAACCAATTCTCCTCTCTTAATTGCCCCCACACTGTGGTTAGGGAGTGTTGGTTGTTTAAAAGATCAGAAAAAAAATCCACCTTGGCTGATAAAAATCTTAATTCTCATGACCTGGGGGGTTGAATAGTCTTTGAAATTACAAGGAGAAATTGGATGTTCAACACTCTTAGGCCCTAATGAGGCTGAATCGTGACTGATTGCAGTAAACTCACTGCAGATTCAGGCATTTTGACAACCAGAGGGTTAAGTTTAATCCCAGCTGGCAAGTTGAATGTTTTAAGCTAGGCTGGGAGTTTGATTGAAACCGATCTAAAGCAAATCAAAAAATTCTGCACTGGGGATATATTTTAGAGTTGTTCAGCTTAAGTGTATCATGCAGCTGACAACAGAAGATTGATCTATTTTGAGAAAAGCAGACATTGATTGCAGTCTTGAACTGGCTCGAAATGTTCGACCCAGTCTCATATTGTCATCACGTCGTCGTCACCATCATTAATTTGGGTGTGTTTTCTTTTTTTTTTTTTTTTTTTAAATTTATTTTTCTGTTATTTGCAAAGCCATCTGAATTTGTATTGCTCCAAAGTCTCAGTGTCACACTTATAAAAAGTCATTAATGAGAATCAGATTTGATGTTTTGCTTTGCTTGTGACTGTCTGCAGCCTGACAGATGTCAGCCTCTGACAAGGATTTATTTCTGTCAAGCCGTCAACTCAGCACTGACTGACTGGGGTGCATTCATGCCGCGAGAAGCAGGCCACCAGGGCTACGTGCCTTCTGGGTGAGATGGACCCACTGCTTGCATGATCAACTGGACTGGAAGGTTAGTTGAGTTCAGTAGTCAGTTTAAAAAGTTTGAAAGTTCTTAATGAACTGCATTCATGAGTGTTAGGGTTGATTATTATTATAATTATTAATAAGTTCTAAATTAATTGTGCCCACCGATGGAACCTCATGACCATTTTAAGTCTCGAATACATATATGTCCACTGATAAATTGAATCAAAGAACCAATTCTCCTCTCTTAATTGCCCCCACACTGTGGTTAGGGAGTGTTGGTTGTTTAAAAGATCAGAAAAAAAATCCACCTTGGCTGATAAAAATCTTAATTCTCATGACCTGGGGGGTTGAATAGTCTTTGAAATTACAAGGAGAAATTGGATGTTCAACACTCTTAGGCCCTAATGAGGCTGAATCGTGACTGATTGCAGTAAACTCACTGCAGATTCAGGCATTTTGACAACCAGAGGGTTAAGTTTAATCCCAGCTGGCAAGTTGAATGTTTTAAGCTAGGCTGGGAGTTTGATTGAAACCGATCTAAAGCAAATCAAAAAATTCTGCACTGGGGATATATTTTAGAGTTGTTCAGCTTAAGTGTATCATGCAGCTGACAACAGAAGATTGATCTATTTTGAGAAAAGCAGACATTGATTGCAGTCTTGAACTGGCTCGAAATGTTCGACCCAGTCTCATATTGTCATCACGTCGTCGTCACCATCATTAATTTGGGTGTGTTTTCTTTTTTTTTTTTTTTTTTTTAAATTTATTTTTCTGTTATTTGCAAAGCCATCTGAATTTGTATTGCTCCAAAGTCTCAGTGTCACACTTATAAAAAGTCATTAATGAGAATCAGATTTGATGTTTTGCTTTGCTTGTGACTGTCTGCAGCCTGACAGATGTCAGCCTCTGACAAGGATTTATTTCTGTCAAGCCGTCAACTCAGCACTGACTGACTGGGGTGCATTCATGCCGCGAGAAGCAGGCCACCAGGGCTACGTGCCTTCTGGGTGAGATGGACCCACTGCTTGCATGATCAACTGGACTGGAAGGTTAGTTGAGTTCAGTAGTCAGTTTAAAAAGTTTGAAAGTTCTTAATGAACTGCATTCATGAGTGTTAGGGTTGATTATTATTATAATTATTAATAAGTTCTAAATTAATTGTGCCCACCGATGGAACCTCATGACCATTTTAAGTCTCGAATACATATATGTCCACTGATAAATTGAATCAAAGAACCAATTCTCCTCTCTTAATTGCCCCCACACTGTGGTTAGGGAGTGTTGGTTGTTTAAAAGATCAGAAAAAAAATCCACCTTGGCTGATAAAAATCTTAATTCTCATGACCTGGGGGGTTGAATAGTCTTTGAAATTACAAGGAGAAATTGGATGTTCAACACTCTTAGGCCCTAATGAGGCTGAATCGTGACTGATTGCAGTAAACTCACTGCAGATTCAGGCATTTTGACAACCAGAGGGTTAAGTTTAATCCCAGCTGGCAAGTTGAATGTTTTAAGCTAGGCTGGGAGTTTGATTGAAACCGATCTAAAGCAAATCAAAAAATTCTGCACTGGGGATATATTTTAGAGTTGTTCAGCTTAAGTGTATCATGCAGCTGACAACAGAAGATTGATCTATTTTGAGAAAAGCAGACATTGATTGCAGTCTTGAACTGGCTCGAAATGTTCGACCCAGTCTCATATTGTCATCACGTCGTCGTCACCATCATTAATTTGGGTGTGTTTTCTTTTTTTTTTTTTTTTTTTAAATTTATTTTTCTGTTATTTGCAAAGCCATCTGAATTTGTATTGCTCCAAAGTCTCAGTGTCACACTTATAAAAAGTCATTAATGAGAATCAGATTTGATGTTTTGCTTTGCTTGTGACTGTCTGCAGCCTGACAGATGTCAGCCTCTGACAAGGATTTATTTCTGTCAAGCCGTCAACTCAGCACTGACTGACTGGGGTGCATTCATGCCGCGAGAAGCAGGCCACCAGGGCTACGTGCCTTCTGGGTGAGATGGACCCACTGCTTGCATGATCAACTGGACTGGAAGGTTAGTTGAGTTCAGTAGTCAGTTTAAAAAGTTTGAAAGTTCTTAATGAACTGCATTCATGAGTGTTAGGGTTGATTATTATTATAATTATTAATAAGTTCTAAATTAATTGTGCCCACCGATGGAACCTCATGACCATTTTAAGTCTCGAATACATATATGTCCACTGATAAATTGAATCAAAGAACCAATTCTCCTCTCTTAATTGCCCCCACACTGTGGTTAGGGAGTGTTGGTTGTTTAAAAGATCAGAAAAAAAATCCACCTTGGCTGATAAAAATCTTAATTCTCATGACCTGGGGGGTTGAATAGTCTTTGAAATTACAAGGAGAAATTGGATGTTCAACACTCTTAGGCCCTAATGAGGCTGAATCGTGACTGATTGCAGTAAACTCACTGCAGATTCAGGCATTTTGACAACCAGAGGGTTAAGTTTAATCCCAGCTGGCAAGTTGAATGTTTTAAGCTAGGCTGGGAGTTTGATTGAAACCGATCTAAAGCAAATCAAAAAATTCTGCACTGGGGATATATTTTAGAGTTGTTCAGCTTAAGTGTATCATGCAGCTGACAACAGAAGATTGATCTATTTTGAGAAAAGCAGACATTGATTGCAGTCTTGAACTGGCTCGAAATGTTCGACCCAGTCTCATATTGTCATCACGTCGTCGTCACCATCATTAATTTGGGTGTGTTTTCTTTTTTTTTTTTTTTTTTTTAAATTTATTTTTCTGTTATTTGCAAAGCCATCTGAATTTGTATTGCTCCAAAGTCTCAGTGTCACACTTATAAAAAGTCATTAATGAGAATCAGATTTGATGTTTTGCTTTGCTTGTGACTGTCTGCAGCCTGACAGATGTCAGCCTCTGACAAGGATTTATTTCTGTCAAGCCGTCAACTCAGCACTGACTGACTGGGGTGCATTCATGCCGCGAGAAGCAGGCCACCAGGGCTACGTGCCTTCTGGGTGAGATGGACCCACTGCTTGCATGATCAACTGGACTGGAAGGTTAGTTGAGTTCAGTAGTCAGTTTAAAAAGTTTGAAAGTTCTTAATGAACTGCATTCATGAGTGTTAGGGTTGATTATTATTATAATTATTAATAAGTTCTAAATTAATTGTGCCCACCGATGGAACCTCATGACCATTTTAAGTCTCGAATACATATATGTCCACTGATAAATTGAATCAAAGAACCAATTCTCCTCTCTTAATTGCCCCCACACTGTGGTTAGGGAGTGTTGGTTGTTTAAAAGATCAGAAAAAAAATCCACCTTGGCTGATAAAAATCTTAATTCTCATGACCTGGGGGGTTGAATAGTCTTTGAAATTACAAGGAGAAATTGGATGTTCAACACTCTTAGGCCCTAATGAGGCTGAATCGTGACTGATTGCAGTAAACTCACTGCAGATTCAGGCATTTTGACAACCAGAGGGTTAAGTTTAATCCCAGCTGGCAAGTTGAATGTTTTAAGCTAGGCTGGGAGTTTGATTGAAACCGATCTAAAGCAAATCAAAAAATTCTGCACTGGGGATATATTTTAGAGTTGTTCAGCTTAAGTGTATCATGCAGCTGACAACAGAAGATTGATCTATTTTGAGAAAAGCAGACATTGATTGCAGTCTTGAACTGGCTCGAAATGTTCGACCCAGTCTCATATTGTCATCACGTCGTCGTCACCATCATTAATTTGGGTGTGTTTTCTTTTTTTTTTTTTTTTTTTAAATTTATTTTTCTGTTATTTGCAAAGCCATCTGAATTTGTATTGCTCCAAAGTCTCAGTGTCACACTTATAAAAAGTCATTAATGAGAATCAGATTTGATGTTTTGCTTTGCTTGTGACTGTCTGCAGCCTGACAGATGTCAGCCTCTGACAAGGATTTATTTCTGTCAAGCCGTCAACTCAGCACTGACTGACTGGGGTGCATTCATGCCGCGAGAAGCAGGCCACCAGGGCTACGTGCCTTCTGGGTGAGATGGACCCACTGCTTGCATGATCAACTGGACTGGAAGGTTAGTTGAGTTCAGTAGTCAGTTTAAAAAGTTTGAAAGTTCTTAATGAACTGCATTCATGAGTGTTAGGGTTGATTATTATTATAATTATTAATAAGTTCTAAATTAATTGTGCCCACCGATGGAACCTCATGACCATTTTAAGTCTCGAATACATATATGTCCACTGATAAATTGAATCAAAGAACCAATTCTCCTCTCTTAATTGCCCCCACACTGTGGTTAGGGAGTGTTGGTTGTTTAAAAGATCAGAAAAAAAATCCACCTTGGCTGATAAAAATCTTAATTCTCATGACCTGGGGGGTTGAATAGTCTTTGAAATTACAAGGAGAAATTGGATGTTCAACACTCTTAGGCCCTAATGAGGCTGAATCGTGACTGATTGCAGTAAACTCACTGCAGATTCAGGCATTTTGACAACCAGAGGGTTAAGTTTAATCCCAGCTGGCAAGTTGAATGTTTTAAGCTAGGCTGGGAGTTTGATTGAAACCGATCTAAAGCAAATCAAAAAATTCTGCACTGGGGATATATTTTAGAGTTGTTCAGCTTAAGTGTATCATGCAGCTGACAACAGAAGATTGATCTATTTTGAGAAAAGCAGACATTGATTGCAGTCTTGAACTGGCTCGAAATGTTCGACCCAGTCTCATATTGTCATCACGTCGTCGTCACCATCATTAATTTGGGTGTGTTTTCTTTTTTTTTTTTTTTTTTTAAATTTATTTTTCTGTTATTTGCAAAGCCATCTGAATTTGTATTGCTCCAAAGTCTCAGTGTCACACTTATAAAAAGTCATTAATGAGAATCAGATTTGATGTTTTGCTTTGCTTGTGACTGTCTGCAGCCTGACAGATGTCAGCCTCTGACAAGGATTTATTTCTGTCAAGCCGTCAACTCAGCACTGACTGACTGGGGTGCATTCATGCCGCGAGAAGCAGGCCACCAGGGCTATGTGCCTTCTGGGTGAGATGGACCCACTGCTTGCATGATCAACTGGACTGGAAGGTTAGTTGAGTTCAGTAGTCAGTTTAAAAAGTTTGAAAGTTCTTAATGAACTGCATTCATGAGTGTTAGGGTTGATTATTATTATAATTATTAATAAGTTCTAAATTAATTGTGCCCACCGATGGAACCTCATGACCATTTTAAGTCTCGAATACATATATGTCCACTGATAAATTGAATCAAAGAACCAATTCTCCTCTCTTAATTGCCCCCACACTGTGGTTAGGGAGTGTTGGTTGTTTAAAAGATCAGAAAAAAAATCCACCTTGGCTGATAAAAATCTTAATTCTCATGACCTGGGGGGTTGAATAGTCTTTGAAATTACAAGGAGAAATTGGATGTTCAACACTCTTAGGCCCTAATGAGGCTGAATCGTGACTGATTGCAGTAAACTCACTGCAGATTCAGGCATTTTGACAACCAGAGGGTTAAGTTTAATCCCAGCTGGCAAGTTGAATGTTTTAAGCTAGGCTGGGAGTTTGATTGAAACCGATCTAAAGCAAATCAAAAAATTCTGCACTGGGGATATATTTTAGAGTTGTTCAGCTTAAGTGTATCATGCAGCTGACAACAGAAGATTGATCTATTTTGAGAAAAGCAGACATTGATTGCAGTCTTGAACTGGCTCGAAATGTTCGACCCAGTCTCATATTGTCATCACGTCGTCGTCACCATCATTAATTTGGGTGTGTTTTCTTTTTTTTTTTTTTTTTTTAAATTTATTTTTCTGTTATTTGCAAAGCCATCTGAATTTGTATTGCTCCAAAGTCTCAGTGTCACACTTATAAAAAGTCATTAATGAGAATCAGATTTGATGTTTTGCTTTGCTTGTGACTGTCTGCAGCCTGACAGATGTCAGCCTCTGACAAGGATTTATTTCTGTCAAGCCGTCAACTCAGCACTGACTGACTGGGGTGCATTCATGCCGCGAGAAGCAGGCCACCAGGGCTACGTGCCTTCTGGGTGAGATGGACCCACTGCTTGCATGATCAACTGGACTGGAAGGTTAGTTGAGTTCAGTAGTCAGTTTAAAAAGTTTGAAAGTTCTTAATGAACTGCATTCATGAGTGTTAGGGTTGATTATTATTATAATTATTAATAAGTTCTAAATTAATTGTGCCCACCGATGGAACCTCATGACCATTTTAAGTCTCGAATACATATATGTCCACTGATAAATTGAATCAAAGAACCAATTCTCCTCTCTTAATTGCCCCCACACTGTGGTTAGGGAGTGTTGGTTGTTTAAAAGATCAGAAAAAAAATCCACCTTGGCTGATAAAAATCTTAATTCTCATGACCTGGGGGGTTGAATAGTCTTTGAAATTACAAGGAGAAATTGGATGTTCAACACTCTTAGGCCCTAATGAGGCTGAATCGTGACTGATTGCAGTAAACTCACTGCAGATTCAGGCATTTTGACAACCAGAGGGTTA
Source organism: Pavona decussata (assembly GCF_977016875.1). NCBI lineage: Eukaryota > Metazoa > Cnidaria > Anthozoa > Scleractinia > Agariciidae > Pavona > Pavona decussata. The sequence goes on from NW_028145955.1 coordinate 17,095, forward strand.
AGTTTAATCCCAGCTGGCAAGTTGAATGTTTTAAGCTAGGCTGGGAGTTTGATTGAAACCGATCTAAAGCAAATCAAAAAATTCTGCACTGGGGATATATTTTAGAGTTGTTCAGCTTAAGTGTATCATGCAGCTGACAACAGAAGATTGATCTATTTTGAGAAAAGCAGACATTGATTGCAGTCTTGAACTGGCTCGAAATGTTCGACCCAGTCTCATATTGTCATCACGTCGTCGTCACCATCATTAATTTGGGTGTGTTTTCTTTTTTTTTTTTTTTTTTTTTAAATTTATTTTTCTGTTATTTGCAAAGCCATCTGAATTTGTATTGCTCCAAAGTCTCAGTGTCACACTTATAAAAAGTCATTAATGAGAATCAGATTTGATGTTTTGCTTTGCTTGTGACTGTCTGCAGCCTGACAGATGTCAGCCTCTGACAAGGATTTATTTCTGTCAAGCCGTCAACTCAGCACTGACTGACTGGGGTGCATTCATGCCGCGAGAAGCAGGCCACCAGGGCTACGTGCCTTCTGGGTGAGATGGACCCACTGCTTGCATGATCAACTGGACTGGAAGGTTAGTTGAGTTCAGTAGTCAGTTTAAAAAGTTTGAAAGTTCTTAATGAACTGCATTCATGAGTGTTAGGGTTGATTATTATTATAATTATTAATAAGTTCTAAATTAATTGTGCCCACCGATGGAACCTCATGACCATTTTAAGTCTCGAATACATATATGTCCACTGATAAATTGAATCAAAGAACCAATTCTCCTCTCTTAATTGCCCCCACACTGTGGTTAGGGAGTGTTGGTTGTTTAAAAGATCAGAAAAAAAATCCACCTTGGCTGATAAAAATCTTAATTCTCATGACCTGGGGGGTTGAATAGTCTTTGAAATTACAAGGAGAAATTGGATGTTCAACACTCTTAGGCCCTAATGAGGCTGAATCGTGACTGATTGCAGTAAACTCACTGCAGATTCAGGCATTTTGACAACCAGAGGGTTAAGTTTAATCCCAGCTGGCAAGTTGAATGTTTTAAGCTAGGCTGGGAGTTTGATTGAAACCGATCTAAAGCAAATCAAAAAATTCTGCACTGGGGATATATTTTAGAGTTGTTCAGCTTAAGTGTATCATGCAGCTGACAACAGAAGATTGATCTATTTTGAGAAAAGCAGACATTGATTGCAGTCTTGAACTGGCTCGAAATGTTCGACCCAGTCTCATATTGTCATCACGTCGTCGTCACCATCATTAATTTGGGTGTGTTTTCTTTTTTTTTTTTTTTTTTTTAAATTTATTTTTCTGTTATTTGCAAAGCCATCTGAATTTGTATTGCTCCAAAGTCTCAGTGTCACACTTATAAAAAGTCATTAATGAGAATCAGATTTGATGTTTTGCTTTGCTTGTGACTGTCTGCAGCCTGACAGATGTCAGCCTCTGACAAGGATTTATTTCTGTCAAGCCGTCAACTCAGCACTGACTGACTGGGGTGCATTCATGCCGCGAGAAGCAGGCCACCAGGGCTACGTGCCTTCTGGGTGAGATGGACCCACTGCTTGCATGATCAACTGGACTGGAAGGTTAGTTGAGTTCAGTAGTCAGTTTAAAAAGTTTGAAAGTTCTTAATGAACTGCATTCATGAGTGTTAGGGTTGATTATTATTATAATTATTAATAAGTTCTAAATTAATTGTGCCCACCGATGGAACCTCATGACCATTTTAAGTCTCGAATACATATATGTCCACTGATAAATTGAATCAAAGAACCAATTCTCCTCTCTTAATTGCCCCCACACTGTGGTTAGGGAGTGTTGGTTGTTTAAAAGATCAGAAAAAAAATCCACCTTGGCTGATAAAAATCTTAATTCTCATGACCTGGGGGGTTGAATAGTCTTTGAAATTACAAGGAGAAATTGGATGTTCAACACTCTTAGGCCCTAATGAGGCTGAATCGTGACTGATTGCAGTAAACTCACTGCAGATTCAGGCATTTTGACAACCAGAGGGTTAAGTTTAATCCCAGCTGGCAAGTTGAATGTTTTAAGCTAGGCTGGGAGTTTGATTGAAACCGATCTAAAGCAAATCAAAAAATTCTGCACTGGGGATATATTTTAGAGTTGTTCAGCTTAAGTGTATCATGCAGCTGACAACAGAAGATTGATCTATTTTGAGAAAAGCAGACATTGATTGCAGTCTTGAACTGGCTCGAAATGTTCGACCCAGTCTCATATTGTCATCACGTCGTCGTCACCATCATTAATTTGGGTGTGTTTTCTTTTTTTTTTTTTTTTTTTTAAATTTATTTTTCTGTTATTTGCAAAGCCATCTGAATTTGTATTGCTCCAAAGTCTCAGTGTCACACTTATAAAAAGTCATTAATGAGAATCAGATTTGATGTTTTGCTTTGCTTGTGACTGTCTGCAGCCTGACAGATGTCAGCCTCTGACAAGGATTTATTTCTGTCAAGCCGTCAACTCAGCACTGACTGACTGGGGTGCATTCATGCCGCGAGAAGCAGGCCACCAGGGCTACGTGCCTTCTGGGTGAGATGGACCCACTGCTTGCATGATCAACTGGACTGGAAGGTTAGTTGAGTTCAGTAGTCAGTTTAAAAAGTTTGAAAGTTCTTAATGAACTGCATTCATGAGTGTTAGGGTTGATTATTATTATAATTATTAATAAGTTCTAAATTAATTGTGCCCACCGATGGAACCTCATGACCATTTTAAGTCTCGAATACATATATGTCCACTGATAAATTGAATCAAAGAACCAATTCTCCTCTCTTAATTGCCCCCACACTGTGGTTAGGGAGTGTTGGTTGTTTAAAAGATCAGAAAAAAAATCCACCTTGGCTGATAAAAATCTTAATTCTCATGACCTGGGGGGTTGAATAGTCTTTGAAATTACAAGGAGAAATTGGATGTTCAACACTCTTAGGCCCTAATGAGGCTGAATCGTGACTGATTGCAGTAAACTCACTGCAGATTCAGGCATTTTGACAACCAGAGGGTTAAGTTTAATCCCAGCTGGCAAGTTGAATGTTTTAAGCTAGGCTGGGAGTTTGATTGAAACCGATCTAAAGCAAATCAAAAAATTCTGCACTGGGGATATATTTTAGAGTTGTTCAGCTTAAGTGTATCATGCAGCTGACAACAGAAGATTGATCTATTTTGAGAAAAGCAGACATTGATTGCAGTCTTGAACTGGCTCGAAATGTTCGACCCAGTCTCATATTGTCATCACGTCGTCGTCACCATCATTAATTTGGGTGTGTTTTCTTTTTTTTTTTTTTTTTTTTAAATTTATTTTTCTGTTATTTGCAAAGCCATCTGAATTTGTATTGCTCCAAAGTCTCAGTGTCACACTTATAAAAAGTCATTAATGAGAATCAGATTTGATGTTTTGCTTTGCTTGTGACTGTCTGCAGCCTGACAGATGTCAGCCTCTGACAAGGATTTATTTCTGTCAAGCCGTCAACTCAGCACTGACTGACTGGGGTGCATTCATGCCGCGAGAAGCAGGCCACCAGGGCTACGTGCCTTCTGGGTGAGATGGACCCACTGCTTGCATGATCAACTGGACTGGAAGGTTAGTTGAGTTCAGTAGTCAGTTTAAAAAGTTTGAAAGTTCTTAATGAACTGCATTCATGAGTGTTAGGGTTGATTATTATTATAATTATTAATAAGTTCTAAATTAATTGTGCCCACCGATGGAACCTCATGACCATTTTAAGTCTCGAATACATATATGTCCACTGATAAATTGAATCAAAGAACCAATTCTCCTCTCTTAATTGCCCCCACACTGTGGTTAGGGAGTGTTGGTTGTTTAAAAGATCAGAAAAAAAATCCACCTTGGCTGATAAAAATCTTAATTCTCATGACCTGGGGGGTTGAATAGTCTTTGAAATTACAAGGAGAAATTGGATGTTCAACACTCTTAGGCCCTAATGAGGCTGAATCGTGACTGATTGCAGTAAACTCACTGCAGATTCAGGCATTTTGACAACCAGAGGGTTAAGTTTAATCCCAGCTGGCAAGTTGAATGTTTTAAGCTAGGCTGGGAGTTTGATTGAAACCGATCTAAAGCAAATCAAAAAATTCTGCACTGGGGATATATTTTAGAGTTGTTCAGCTTAAGTGTATCATGCAGCTGACAACAGAAGATTGATCTATTTTGAGAAAAGCAGACATTGATTGCAGTCTTGAACTGGCTCGAAATGTTCGACCCAGTCTCATATTGTCATCACGTCGTCGTCACCATCATTAATTTGGGTGTGTTTTCTTTTTTTTTTTTTTTTTTTTAAATTTATTTTTCTGTTATTTGCAAAGCCATCTGAATTTGTATTGCTCCAAAGTCTCAGTGTCACACTTATAAAAAGTCATTAATGAGAATCAGATTTGATGTTTTGCTTTGCTTGTGACTGTCTGCAGCCTGACAGATGTCAGCCTCTGACAAGGATTTATTTCTGTCAAGCCGTCAACTCAGCACTGACTGACTGGGGTGCATTCATGCCGCGAGAAGCAGGCCACCAGGGCTACGTGCCTTCTGGGTGAGATGGACCCACTGCTTGCATGATCAACTGGACTGGAAGGTTAGTTGAGTTCAGTAGTCAGTTTAAAAAGTTTGAAAGTTCTTAATGAACTGCATTCATGAGTGTTAGGGTTGATTATTATTATAATTATTAATAAGTTCTAAATTAATTGTGCCCACCGATGGAACCTCATGACCATTTTAAGTCTCGAATACATATATGTCCACTGATAAATTGAATCAAAGAACCAATTCTCCTCTCTTAATTGCCCCCACACTGTGGTTAGGGAGTGTTGGTTGTTTAAAAGATCAGAAAAAAAATCCACCTTGGCTGATAAAAATCTTAATTCTCATGACCTGGGGGGTTGAATAGTCTTTGAAATTACAAGGAGAAATTGGATGTTCAACACTCTTAGGCCCTAATGAGGCTGAATCGTGACTGATTGCAGTAAACTCACTGCAGATTCAGGCATTTTGACAACCAGAGGGTTAAGTTTAATCCCAGCTGGCAAGTTGAATGTTTTAAGCTAGGCTGGGAGTTTGATTGAAACCGATCTAAAGCAAATCAAAAAATTCTGCACTGGGGATATATTTTAGAGTTGTTCAGCTTAAGTGTATCATGCAGCTGACAACAGAAGATTGATCTATTTTGAGAAAAGCAGACATTGATTGCAGTCTTGAACTGGCTCGAAATGTTCGACCCAGTCTCATATTGTCATCACGTCGTCGTCACCATCATTAATTTGGGTGTGTTTTCTTTTTTTTTTTTTTTTTTTTAAATTTATTTTTCTGTTATTTGCAAAGCCATCTGAATTTGTATTGCTCCAAAGTCTCAGTGTCACACTTATAAAAAGTCATTAATGAGAATCAGATTTGATGTTTTGCTTTGCTTGTGACTGTCTGCAGCCTGACAGATGTCAGCCTCTGACAAGGATTTATTTCTGTCAAGCCGTCAACTCAGCACTGACTGACTGGGGTGCATTCATGCCGCGAGAAGCAGGCCACCAGGGCTACGTGCCTTCTGGGTGAGATGGACCCACTGCTTGCATGATCAACTGGACTGGAAGGTTAGTTGAGTTCAGTAGTCAGTTTAAAAAGTTTGAAAGTTCTTAATGAACTGCATTCATGAGTGTTAGGGTTGATTATTATTATAATTATTAATAAGTTCTAAATTAATTGTGCCCACCGATGGAACCTCATGACCATTTTAAGTCTCGAATACATATATGTCCACTGATAAATTGAATCAAAGAACCAATTCTCCTCTCTTAATTGCCCCCACACTGTGGTTAGGGAGTGTTGGTTGTTTAAAAGATCAGAAAAAAAATCCACCTTGGCTGATAAAAATCTTAATTCTCATGACCTGGGGGGTTGAATAGTCTTTGAAATTACAAGGAGAAATTGGATGTTCAACACTCTTAGGCCCTAATGAGGCTGAATCGTGACTGATTGCAGTAAACTCACTGCAGATTCAGGCATTTTGACAACCAGAGGGTTAAGTTTAATCCCAGCTGGCAAGTTGAATGTTTTAAGCTAGGCTGGGAGTTTGATTGAAACCGATCTAAAGCAAATCAAAAAATTCTGCACTGGGGATATATTTTAGAGTTGTTCAGCTTAAGTGTATCATGCAGCTGACAACAGAAGATTGATCTATTTTGAGAAAAGCAGACATTGATTGCAGTCTTGAACTGGCTCGAAATGTTCGACCCAGTCTCATATTGTCATCACGTCGTCGTCACCATCATTAATTTGGGTGTGTTTTCTTTTTTTTTTTTTTTTTTTTAAATTTATTTTTCTGTTATTTGCAAAGCCATCTGAATTTGTATTGCTCCAAAGTCTCAGTGTCACACTTATAAAAAGTCATTAATGAGAATCAGATTTGATGTTTTGCTTTGCTTGTGACTGTCTGCAGCCTGACAGATGTCAGCCTCTGACAAGGATTTATTTCTGTCAAGCCGTCAACTCAGCACTGACTGACTGGGGTGCATTCATGCCGCGAGAAGCAGGCCACCAGGGCTACGTGCCTTCTGGGTGAGATGGACCCACTGCTTGCATGATCAACTGGACTGGAAGGTTAGTTGAGTTCAGTAGTCAGTTTAAAAAGTTTGAAAGTTCTTAATGAACTGCATTCATGAGTGTTAGGGTTGATTATTATTATAATTATTAATAAGTTCTAAATTAATTGTGCCCACCGATGGAACCTCATGACCATTTTAAGTCTCGAATACATATATGTCCACTGATAAATTGAATCAAAGAACCAATTCTCCTCTCTTAATTGCCCCCACACTGTGGTTAGGGAGTGTTGGTTGTTTAAAAGATCAGAAAAAAAATCCACCTTGGCTGATAAAAATCTTAATTCTCATGACCTGGGGGGTTGAATAGTCTTTGAAATTACAAGGAGAAATTGGATGTTCAACACTCTTAGGCCCTAATGAGGCTGAATCGTGACTGATTGCAGTAAACTCACTGCAGATTCAGGCATTTTGACAACCAGAGGGTTAAGTTTAATCCCAGCTGGCAAGTTGAATGTTTTAAGCTAGGCTGGGAGTTTGATTGAAACCGATCTAAAGCAAATCAAAAAATTCTGCACTGGGGATATATTTTAGAGTTGTTCAGCTTAAGTGTATCATGCAGCTGACAACAGAAGATTGATCTATTTTGAGAAAAGCAGACATTGATTGCAGTCTTGAACTGGCTCGAAATGTTCGACCCAGTCTCATATTGTCATCACGTCGTCGTCACCATCATTAATTTGGGTGTGTTTTCTTTTTTTTTTTTTTTTTTTAAATTTATTTTTCTGTTATTTGCAAAGCCATCTGAATTTGTATTGCTCCAAAGTCTCAGTGTCACACTTATAAAAAGTCATTAATGAGAATCAGATTTGATGTTTTGCTTTGCTTGTGACTGTCTGCAGCCTGACAGATGTCAGCCTCTGACAAGGATTTATTTCTGTCAAGCCGTCAACTCAGCACTGACTGACTGGGGTGCATTCATGCCGCGAGAAGCAGGCCACCAGGGCTACGTGCCTTCTGGGTGAGATGGACCCACTGCTTGCATGATCAACTGGACTGGAAGGTTAGTTGAGTTCAGTAGTCAGTTTAAAAAGTTTGAAAGTTCTTAATGAACTGCATTCATGAGTGTTAGGGTTGATTATTATTATAATTATTAATAAGTTCTAAATTAATTGTGCCCACCGATGGAACCTCATGACCATTTTAAGTCTCGAATACATATATGTCCACTGATAAATTGAATCAAAGAACCAATTCTCCTCTCTTAATTGCCCCCACACTGTGGTTAGGGAGTGTTGGTTGTTTAAAAGATCAGAAAAAAAATCCACCTTGGCT
>NW_028145956.1:0-17815 GCF_977016875.1 Pavona decussata
GTCTATAATCTTGTCGATTACCTCTGATGGAAAGTTGTACATTGTTCTAATTACACGTGATGAAAATTCATCGAATGTCTCACGCGTAATGTTTAATTCTACAGCCTGTTTTCTCAGCTTTTTTTAAACAAGATTAAGGAAATTCTCGATAGCATCTATGTCACGGCTGCGAGGCGGAATACATAATTGTTTTGCCCTTTTTATTTTAAGTACTCTTCTAACAAGAGCAGAATTCTGGTTCGGTGCGTTGAGTTGTACAAACATGCGAGAACCATTCTTGTCTGCTCTTGCAAACATAGAATCAAATTTTCCATTAACAAAAGAGGCAAATGAACGGCTGTCCAGATTATCATATGCATGACACTCAATTACTCCTTTATCGTAACTAATGGCCACCATTAATCTTAAAACGCGACCTCCACTCCCCTCTTTGCATCCTTTAGCTGTGCATCCCTGAATAAGCCCTTCGCATGCTCTCCTCCATACTCTCCCTTGTGGCGTTCTAGCTTGATCCGCCAGATTTCTTTTATAATAGAAACTGACACCATCCAAATTTAAAGCAACCGTATTGCACCAAATATCCCGAGAGTGGTTATTTTTTATGTTCTTTGCAAAGTGAACACGTTGACGCATGTCATCCTCGGACATCAAGCCTTTTTTACGCGCCTGCAGGAAGTGGTAGCCTTCCTTGTGCAGAAAACGCCAAACGGTCCTGCTGCTTACTTCATTAGGCTTTAGACCAGCCCGCTCCTTAATCCTACTGGAAGAAAAATGTCCTTCCTCTTTTCGTAGCGCTCGCAAACAGCGAATAATTTTTCTCTGGTCACGCGCGTACAACTTGCCTGCGCGTATAAACGGGACCGGTCTGTTTCACGGATATGAACTCGTCTCGAATTCTGTATACCGATGCAAGTGAAATGTTGCATTGTTTCAGTATCTCTACAGCTGGTAATATCTTCTGCCGCGCCAAATATGCAATATACGCCTTTCTTTGCGAGTCAATGGCGCCCATAAAAACCATTGTATAACTGGCGAGGTGATGAGATAATGCATCTCTTTGCGTTACAAATTAATTACAACCATTATCTCCGCGAATTAGAACCAATTAACGGCAATATTCCTGGACGTTAATTAGTACCCAATGTCCAATTACATATCACCCGACTGGGTTTCTGTGCAGGGTTAGATCTCTGTTTTTAAACAATTTGTCTGTTTTACAATCGTGGACAATTCTCGTTAAGAAATCTGAACGCGGCCTACCAAAAACAATTATTTCCTATTCCTCCCCTCGAATTTCTACAAGTTCCTTCTCCCTCCCCCCCTCCCCCTATACAATGTTGATTGGGAAATGCTGATTGCCGTGAAACTGTTCGTGACCCACCAAACAACATTGAGTTGGGGGGAGGGGGGCGGGGAAAATATGGTCGTTCGATTGTTTACTTGTCAAAACGCTTGGAAGGGTACGTTTTCTTAACCGTTTTGTCCACGATTGTGTCAGCCAATTTTTTTCCATTTCCTCAGAACTCAAAAAGTTTGAACTTCCCGGGAGCCGTGGATAGACACACCGGTCGGTGTTCTCTAAGTTACGCGTACGTTAACGTCAGTGTTTTATTTAGCAGAGATGTAACAAGCCAAAAATTGATCATGCCGGTCGTGATATAAACAACTCGCGTGTCGTTCTGGCCACTTGTTTTGCCATTGTTCAGTGAAATTAGTAACCACCAACACTATGGATCTTTTGAAAAGCTATGAAAGTAATGAATCTAGTTCAGAGGAGCCGGGTAAATCGTTATCCGAAGATTCTCTCCTTAGAAGTGACCTACGCAGTGTTTATTTGGTGACATATAGCCAGGCAGATATTACTAAATTTCCAACCCGGGAAAATTTCGCCTCAGCAGTTGTGTACGCATTTTCTCAATTGCAAGGCAAAGGGAGAGTTGTTCAGTGGTGTTGCTGTCGGGAGAAACATAAGAACGGTGGTGAACATTATCATCTCGCGCTGAAACTGGATCGTAATGAACGCTGGTTATCGGCGAAGGAATTTTTATTGAAGGAATTTGGGATTTCAGTTCACTTTTCCAACAAGCATCACAACTATTTCAGCGCGCACCAAAAACTCATTTTGCAAAGGATATTTCCCTGACTGCTGATACTCCAATCTTCTGCACAGGAAAGCGTCCGCTCATGTATATTAAAAATGGCTTAGTAGATGAACGTGAAACGGAAATGATGAATGTGCGTTGGAGAATTTTTTATTTCAATTTTCAAATCCCGCGGGAGCAGCAAAGAGAAATCCCGCCATGTGCACGATGTTTTGTAAGCCGGCTTATTTGTGGCGAGCCAGACCTAGAATTCGGCATGTAACGATTAACTTGACAGTTTCAAGGCAATGGTGAAATAAAACAACGATTAACACAGGTTTTCAACGGTTAACACCGAATGCTCTTGAAAAGAATAGATAGTCATTTCTTTTAATACAAAACTGCTGTTAATCGTTGTTAATCGTTGAAAGTGCTAAATGTCTTCTTGTTAATCGTATGCAATTAAAGTATTTTGCGTTATTAAGAGTTATATGTAAACAAACGGAAGAAAGGTAGATGTTACGGCAAGAAATGGACACATTTTCTCTTGTAGAATGTATTTGTTGACGTTTGTGACATGCCTGTCACGCACGCTGTACTATGTAACACAATAAAATACTAGCGTGACGTAATCTTCTGATTATTACTTGGTCAGAAAAGACTGCCTTCGTGTCCTGAGTTGCAAGAATAATAAATGTATATTAAATACAAGTATTAATACTTAGTGCGTTGTCCTTTTCCAGTAATAATGGGATCCATACGGCCACCCATAGTGTCTATAATCTTGTCGATTACCTCTGATGGAAAGTTGTACATTGTTCTAATTACACGTGATGAAAATTCATCGAATGTCTCACGCGTAATGTTTAATTCTACAGCCTGTTTTCTCAGCTTTTTTTAAACAAGATTAAGGAAATTCTCGATAGCATCTATGTCACGGCTGCGAGGCGGAATACATAATTGTTTTGCCCTTTTTATTTTAAGTACTCTTCTAACAAGAGCAGAATTCTGGTTCGGTGCGTTGAGTTGTACAAACATGCGAGAACCATTCTTGTCTGCTCTTGCAAACATAGAATCAAATTTTCCATTAACAAAAGAGGCAAATGAACGGCTGTCCAGATTATCATATGCATGACACTCAATTACTCCTTTATCGTAACTAATGGCCACCATTAATCTTAAAACGCGACCTCCACTCCCCTCTTTGCATCCTTTAGCTGTGCATCCCTGAATAAGCCCTTCGCATGCTCTCCTCCATACTCTCCCTTGTGGCGTTCTAGCTTGATCCGCCAGATTTCTTTTATAATAGAAACTGACACCATCCAAATTTAAAGCAACCGTATTGCACCAAATATCCCGAGAGTGGTTATTTTTTATGTTCTTTGCAAAGTGAACACGTTGACGCATGTCATCCTCGGACATCAAGCCTTTTTTACGCGCCTGCAGGAAGTGGTAGCCTTCCTTGTGCAGAAAACGCCAAACGGTCCTGCTGCTTACTTCATTAGGCTTTAGACCAGCCCGCTCCTTAATCCTACTGGAAGAAAAATGTCCTTCCTCTTTTCGTAGCGCTCGCAAACAGCGAATAATTTTTCTCTGGTCACGCGCGTACAACTTGCCTGCGCGTATAAACGGGACCGGTCTGTTTCACGGATATGAACTCGTCTCGAATTCTGTATACCGATGCAAGTGAAATGTTGCATTGTTTCAGTATCTCTACAGCTGGTAATATCTTCTGCCGCGCCAAATATGCAATATACGCCTTTCTTTGCGAGTCAATGGCGCCCATAAAAACCATTGTATAACTGGCGAGGTGATGAGATAATGCATCTCTTTGCGTTACAAATTAATTACAACCATTATCTCCGCGAATTAGAACCAATTAACGGCAATATTCCTGGACGTTAATTAGTACCCAATGTCCAATTACATATCACCCGACTGGGTTTCTGTGCAGGGTTAGATCTCTGTTTTTAAACAATTTGTCTGTTTTACAATCGTGGACAATTCTCGTTAAGAAATCTGAACGCGGCCTACCAAAAACAATTATTTCCTATTCCTCCCCTCGAATTTCTACAAGTTCCTTCTCCCTCCCCCCCTCCCCCTATACAATGTTGATTTGGGAAATGCTGATTGCCGTGAAACTGTTCGTGACCCACCAAACAACATTGAGTTGGGGGGAGGGGGGCGGGGAAAATATGGTCGTTCGATTGTTTACTTGTCAAAACGCTTGGAAGGGTACGTTTTCTTAACCGTTTTGTCCACGATTGTGTCAGCCAATTTTTTTCCATTTCCTCAGAACTCAAAAAGTTTGAACTTCCCGGGAGCCGTGGATAGACACACCGGTCGGTGTTCTCTAAGTTACGCGTACGTTAACGTCAGTGTTTTATTTAGCAGAGATGTAACAAGCCAAAAATTGATCATGCCGGTCGTGATATAAACAACTCGCGTGTCGTTCTGGCCACTTGTTTTGCCATTGTTCAGTGAAATTAGTAACCACCAACACTATGGATCTTTTGAAAAGCTATGAAAGTAATGAATCTAGTTCAGAGGAGCCGGGTAAATCGTTATCCGAAGATTCTCTCCTTAGAAGTGACCTACGCAGTGTTTATTTGGTGACATATAGCCAGGCAGATATTACTAAATTTCCAACCCGGGAAAATTTCGCCTCAGCAGTTGTGTACGCATTTTCTCAATTGCAAGGCAAAGGGAGAGTTGTTCAGTGGTGTTGCTGTCGGGAGAAACATAAGAACGGTGGTGAACATTATCATCTCGCGCTGAAACTGGATCGTAATGAACGCTGGTTATCGGCGAAGGAATTTTTATTGAAGGAATTTGGGATTTCAGTTCACTTTTCCAACAAGCATCACAACTATTTCAGCGCGCACCAAAAACTCATTTTGCAAAGGATATTTCCCTGACTGCTGATACTCCAATCTTCTGCACAGGAAAGCGTCCGCTCATGTATATTAAAAATGGCTTAGTAGATGAACGTGAAACGGAAATGATGAATGTGCGTTGGAGAATTTTTTATTTCAATTTTCAAATCCCGCGGGAGCAGCAAAGAGAAATCCCGCCATGTGCACGATGTTTTGTAAGCCGGCTTATTTGTGGCGAGCCAGACCTAGAATTCGGCATGTAACGATTAACTTGACAGTTTCAAGGCAATGGTGAAATAAAACAACGATTAACACAGGTTTTCAACGGTTAACACCGAATGCTCTTGAAAAGAATAGATAGTCATTTCTTTTAATACAAAACTGCTGTTAATCGTTGTTAATCGTTGAAAGTGCTAAATGTCTTCTTGTTAATCGTATGCAATTAAAGTATTTTGCGTTATTAAGAGTTATATGTAAACAAACGGAAGAAAGGTAGATGTTACGGCAAGAAATGGACACATTTTCTCTTGTAGAATGTATTTGTTGACGTTTGTGACATGCCTGTCACGCACGCTGTACTATGTAACACAATAAAATACTAGCGTGACGTAATCTTCTGATTATTACTTGGTCAGAAAAGACTGCCTTCGTGTCCTGAGTTGCAAGAATAATAAATGTATATTAAATACAAGTATTAATACTTAGTGCGTTGTCCTTTTCCAGTAATAATGGGATCCATACGGCCACCCATAGTGTCTATAATCTTGTCGATTACCTCTGATGGAAAGTTGTACATTGTTCTAATTACACGTGATGAAAATTCATCGAATGTCTCACGCGTAATGTTTAATTCTACAGCCTGTTTTCTCAGCTTTTTTTAAACAAGATTAAGGAAATTCTCGATAGCATCTATGTCACGGCTGCGAGGCGGAATACATAATTGTTTTGCCCTTTTTATTTTAAGTACTCTTCTAACAAGAGCAGAATTCTGGTTCGGTGCGTTGAGTTGTACAAACATGCGAGAACCATTCTTGTCTGCTCTTGCAAACATAGAATCAAATTTTCCATTAACAAAAGAGGCAAATGAACGGCTGTCCAGATTATCATATGCATGACACTCAATTACTCCTTTATCGTAACTAATGGCCACCATTAATCTTAAAACGCGACCTCCACTCCCCTCTTTGCATCCTTTAGCTGTGCATCCCTGAATAAGCCCTTCGCATGCTCTCCTCCATACTCTCCCTTGTGGCGTTCTAGCTTGATCCGCCAGATTTCTTTTATAATAGAAACTGACACCATCCAAATTTAAAGCAACCGTATTGCACCAAATATCCCGAGAGTGGTTATTTTTTATGTTCTTTGCAAAGTGAACACGTTGACGCATGTCATCCTCGGACATCAAGCCTTTTTTACGCGCCTGCAGGAAGTGGTAGCCTTCCTTGTGCAGAAAACGCCAAACGGTCCTGCTGCTTACTTCATTAGGCTTTAGACCAGCCCGCTCCTTAATCCTACTGGAAGAAAAATGTCCTTCCTCTTTTCGTAGCGCTCGCAAACAGCGAATAATTTTTCTCTGGTCACGCGCGTACAACTTGCCTGCGCGTATAAACGGGACCGGTCTGTTTCACGGATATGAACTCGTCTCGAATTCTGTATACCGATGCAAGTGAAATGTTGCATTGTTTCAGTATCTCTACAGCTGGTAATATCTTCTGCCGCGCCAAATATGCAATATACGCCTTTCTTTGCGAGTCAATGGCGCCCATAAAAACCATTGTATAACTGGCGAGGTGATGAGATAATGCATCTCTTTGCGTTACAAATTAATTACAACCATTATCTCCGCGAATTAGAACCAATTAACGGCAATATTCCTGGACGTTAATTAGTACCCAATGTCCAATTACATATCACCCGACTGGGTTTCTGTGCAGGGTTAGATCTCTGTTTTTAAACAATTTGTCTGTTTTACAATCGTGGACAATTCTCGTTAAGAAATCTGAACGCGGCCTACCAAAAACAATTATTTCCTATTCCTCCCCTCGAATTTCTACAAGTTCCTTCTCCCTCCCCCCCTCCCCCTATACAATGTTGATTTGGGAAATGCTGATTGCCGTGAAACTGTTCGTGACCCACCAAACAACATTGAGTTGGGGGGAGGGGGGCGGGGAAAATATGGTCGTTCGATTGTTTACTTGTCAAAACGCTTGGAAGGGTACGTTTTCTTAACCGTTTTGTCCACGATTGTGTCAGCCAATTTTTTTCCATTTCCTCAGAACTCAAAAAGTTTGAACTTCCCGGGAGCCGTGGATAGACACACCGGTCGGTGTTCTCTAAGTTACGCGTACGTTAACGTCAGTGTTTTATTTAGCAGAGATGTAACAAGCCAAAAATTGATCATGCCGGTCGTGATATAAACAACTCGCGTGTCGTTCTGGCCACTTGTTTTGCCATTGTTCAGTGAAATTAGTAACCACCAACACTATGGATCTTTTGAAAAGCTATGAAAGTAATGAATCTAGTTCAGAGGAGCCGGGTAAATCGTTATCCGAAGATTCTCTCCTTAGAAGTGACCTACGCAGTGTTTATTTGGTGACATATAGCCAGGCAGATATTACTAAATTTCCAACCCGGGAAAATTTCGCCTCAGCAGTTGTGTACGCATTTTCTCAATTGCAAGGCAAAGGGAGAGTTGTTCAGTGGTGTTGCTGTCGGGAGAAACATAAGAACGGTGGTGAACATTATCATCTCGCGCTGAAACTGGATCGTAATGAACGCTGGTTATCGGCGAAGGAATTTTTATTGAAGGAATTTGGGATTTCAGTTCACTTTTCCAACAAGCATCACAACTATTTCAGCGCGCACCAAAAACTCATTTTGCAAAGGATATTTCCCTGACTGCTGATACTCCAATCTTCTGCACAGGAAAGCGTCCGCTCATGTATATTAAAAATGGCTTAGTAGATGAACGTGAAACGGAAATGATGAATGTGCGTTGGAGAATTTTTTATTTCAATTTTCAAATCCCGCGGGAGCAGCAAAGAGAAATCCCGCCATGTGCACGATGTTTTGTAAGCCGGCTTATTTGTGGCGAGCCAGACCTAGAATTCGGCATGTAACGATTAACTTGACAGTTTCAAGGCAATGGTGAAATAAAACAACGATTAACACAGGTTTTCAACGGTTAACACCGAATGCTCTTGAAAAGAATAGATAGTCATTTCTTTTAATACAAAACTGCTGTTAATCGTTGTTAATCGTTGAAAGTGCTAAATGTCTTCTTGTTAATCGTATGCAATTAAAGTATTTTGCGTTATTAAGAGTTATATGTAAACAAACGGAAGAAAGGTAGATGTTACGGCAAGAAATGGACACATTTTCTCTTGTAGAATGTATTTGTTGACGTTTGTGACATGCCTGTCACGCACGCTGTACTATGTAACACAATAAAATACTAGCGTGACGTAATCTTCTGATTATTACTTGGTCAGAAAAGACTGCCTTCGTGTCCTGAGTTGCAAGAATAATAAATGTATATTAAATACAAGTATTAATACTTAGTGCGTTGTCCTTTTCCAGTAATAATGGGATCCATACGGCCACCCATAGTGTCTATAATCTTGTCGATTACCTCTGATGGAAAGTTGTACATTGTTCTAATTACACGTGATGAAAATTCATCGAATGTCTCACGCGTAATGTTTAATTCTACAGCCTGTTTTCTCAGCTTTTTTTAAACAAGATTAAGGAAATTCTCGATAGCATCTATGTCACGGCTGCGAGGCGGAATACATAATTGTTTTGCCCTTTTTATTTTAAGTACTCTTCTAACAAGAGCAGAATTCTGGTTCGGTGCGTTGAGTTGTACAAACATGCGAGAACCATTCTTGTCTGCTCTTGCAAACATAGAATCAAATTTTCCATTAACAAAAGAGGCAAATGAACGGCTGTCCAGATTATCATATGCATGACACTCAATTACTCCTTTATCGTAACTAATGGCCACCATTAATCTTAAAACGCGACCTCCACTCCCCTCTTTGCATCCTTTAGCTGTGCATCCCTGAATAAGCCCTTCGCATGCTCTCCTCCATACTCTCCCTTGTGGCGTTCTAGCTTGATCCGCCAGATTTCTTTTATAATAGAAACTGACACCATCCAAATTTAAAGCAACCGTATTGCACCAAATATCCCGAGAGTGGTTATTTTTTATGTTCTTTGCAAAGTGAACACGTTGACGCATGTCATCCTCGGACATCAAGCCTTTTTTACGCGCCTGCAGGAAGTGGTAGCCTTCCTTGTGCAGAAAACGCCAAACGGTCCTGCTGCTTACTTCATTAGGCTTTAGACCAGCCCGCTCCTTAATCCTACTGGAAGAAAAATGTCCTTCCTCTTTTCGTAGCGCTCGCAAACAGCGAATAATTTTTCTCTGGTCACGCGCGTACAACTTGCCTGCGCGTATAAACGGGACCGGTCTGTTTCACGGATATGAACTCGTCTCGAATTCTGTATACCGATGCAAGTGAAATGTTGCATTGTTTCAGTATCTCTACAGCTGGTAATATCTTCTGCCGCGCCAAATATGCAATATACGCCTTTCTTTGCGAGTCAATGGCGCCCATAAAAACCATTGTATAACTGGCGAGGTGATGAGATAATGCATCTCTTTGCGTTACAAATTAATTACAACCATTATCTCCGCGAATTAGAACCAATTAACGGCAATATTCCTGGACGTTAATTAGTACCCAATGTCCAATTACATATCACCCGACTGGGTTTCTGTGCAGGGTTAGATCTCTGTTTTTAAACAATTTGTCTGTTTTACAATCGTGGACAATTCTCGTTAAGAAATCTGAACGCGGCCTACCAAAAACAATTATTTCCTATTCCTCCCCTCGAATTTCTACAAGTTCCTTCTCCCTCCCCCCCCCCCCCTATACAATGTTGATTTGGGAAATGCTGATTGCCGTGAAACTGTTCGTGACCCACCAAACAACATTGAGTTGGGGGGAGGGGGGCGGGGAAAATATGGTCGTTCGATTGTTTACTTGTCAAAACGCTTGGAAGGGTACGTTTTCTTAACCGTTTTGTCCACGATTGTGTCAGCCAATTTTTTTCCATTTCCTCAGAACTCAAAAAGTTTGAACTTCCCGGGAGCCGTGGATAGACACACCGGTCGGTGTTCTCTAAGTTACGCGTACGTTAACGTCAGTGTTTTATTTAGCAGAGATGTAACAAGCCAAAAATTGATCATGCCGGTCGTGATATAAACAACTCGCGTGTCGTTCTGGCCACTTGTTTTGCCATTGTTCAGTGAAATTAGTAACCACCAACACTATGGATCTTTTGAAAAGCTATGAAAGTAATGAATCTAGTTCAGAGGAGCCGGGTAAATCGTTATCCGAAGATTCTCTCCTTAGAAGTGACCTACGCAGTGTTTATTTGGTGACATATAGCCAGGCAGATATTACTAAATTTCCAACCCGGGAAAATTTCGCCTCAGCAGTTGTGTACGCATTTTCTCAATTGCAAGGCAAAGGGAGAGTTGTTCAGTGGTGTTGCTGTCGGGAGAAACATAAGAACGGTGGTGAACATTATCATCTCGCGCTGAAACTGGATCGTAATGAACGCTGGTTATCGGCGAAGGAATTTTTATTGAAGGAATTTGGGATTTCAGTTCACTTTTCCAACAAGCATCACAACTATTTCAGCGCGCACCAAAAACTCATTTTGCAAAGGATATTTCCCTGACTGCTGATACTCCAATCTTCTGCACAGGAAAGCGTCCGCTCATGTATATTAAAAATGGCTTAGTAGATGAACGTGAAACGGAAATGATGAATGTGCGTTGGAGAATTTTTTATTTCAATTTTCAAATCCCGCGGGAGCAGCAAAGAGAAATCCCGCCATGTGCACGATGTTTTGTAAGCCGGCTTATTTGTGGCGAGCCAGACCTAGAATTCGGCATGTAACGATTAACTTGACAGTTTCAAGGCAATGGTGAAATAAAACAACGATTAACACAGGTTTTCAACGGTTAACACCGAATGCTCTTGAAAAGAATAGATAGTCATTTCTTTTAATACAAAACTGCTGTTAATCGTTGTTAATCGTTGAAAGTGCTAAATGTCTTCTTGTTAATCGTATGCAATTAAAGTATTTTGCGTTATTAAGAGTTATATGTAAACAAACGGAAGAAAGGTAGATGTTACGGCAAGAAATGGACACATTTTCTCTTGTAGAATGTATTTGTTGACGTTTGTGACATGCCTGTCACGCACGCTGTACTATGTAACACAATAAAATACTAGCGTGACGTAATCTTCTGATTATTACTTGGTCAGAAAAGACTGCCTTCGTGTCCTGAGTTGCAAGAATAATAAATGTATATTAAATACAAGTATTAATACTTAGTGCGTTGTCCTTTTCCAGTAATAATGGGATCCATACGGCCACCCATAGTGTCTATAATCTTGTCGATTACCTCTGATGGAAAGTTGTACATTGTTCTAATTACACGTGATGAAAATTCATCGAATGTCTCACGCGTAATGTTTAATTCTACAGCCTGTTTTCTCAGCTTTTTTTAAACAAGATTAAGGAAATTCTCGATAGCATCTATGTCACGGCTGCGAGGCGGAATACATAATTGTTTTGCCCTTTTTATTTTAAGTACTCTTCTAACAAGAGCAGAATTCTGGTTCGGTGCGTTGAGTTGTACAAACATGCGAGAACCATTCTTGTCTGCTCTTGCAAACATAGAATCAAATTTTCCATTAACAAAAGAGGCAAATGAACGGCTGTCCAGATTATCATATGCATGACACTCAATTACTCCTTTATCGTAACTAATGGCCACCATTAATCTTAAAACGCGACCTCCACTCCCCTCTTTGCATCCTTTAGCTGTGCATCCCTGAATAAGCCCTTCGCATGCTCTCCTCCATACTCTCCCTTGTGGCGTTCTAGCTTGATCCGCCAGATTTCTTTTATAATAGAAACTGACACCATCCAAATTTAAAGCAACCGTATTGCACCAAATATCCCGAGAGTGGTTATTTTTTATGTTCTTTGCAAAGTGAACACGTTGACGCATGTCATCCTCGGACATCAAGCCTTTTTTACGCGCCTGCAGGAAGTGGTAGCCTTCCTTGTGCAGAAAACGCCAAACGGTCCTGCTGCTTACTTCATTAGGCTTTAGACCAGCCCGCTCCTTAATCCTACTGGAAGAAAAATGTCCTTCCTCTTTTCGTAGCGCTCGCAAACAGCGAATAATTTTTCTCTGGTCACGCGCGTACAACTTGCCTGCGCGTATAAACGGGACCGGTCTGTTTCACGGATATGAACTCGTCTCGAATTCTGTATACCGATGCAAGTGAAATGTTGCATTGTTTCAGTATCTCTACAGCTGGTAATATCTTCTGCCGCGCCAAATATGCAATATACGCCTTTCTTTGCGAGTCAATGGCGCCCATAAAAACCATTGTATAACTGGCGAGGTGATGAGATAATGCATCTCTTTGCGTTACAAATTAATTACAACCATTATCTCCGCGAATTAGAACCAATTAACGGCAATATTCCTGGACGTTAATTAGTACCCAATGTCCAATTACATATCACCCGACTGGGTTTCTGTGCAGGGTTAGATCTCTGTTTTTAAACAATTTGTCTGTTTTACAATCGTGGACAATTCTCGTTAAGAAATCTGAACGCGGCCTACCAAAAACAATTATTTCCTATTCCTCCCCTCGAATTTCTACAAGTTCCTTCTCCCTCCCCCCCTCCCCCTATACAATGTTGATTTGGGAAATGCTGATTGCCGTGAAACTGTTCGTGACCCACCAAACAACATTGAGTTGGGGGGAGGGGGGCGGGGAAAATATGGTCGTTCGATTGTTTACTTGTCAAAACGCTTGGAAGGGTACGTTTTCTTAACCGTTTTGTCCACGATTGTGTCAGCCAATTTTTTTCCATTTCCTCAGAACTCAAAAAGTTTGAACTTCCCGGGAGCCGTGGATAGACACACCGGTCGGTGTTCTCTAAGTTACGCGTACGTTAACGTCAGTGTTTTATTTAGCAGAGATGTAACAAGCCAAAAATTGATCATGCCGGTCGTGATATAAACAACTCGCGTGTCGTTCTGGCCACTTGTTTTGCCATTGTTCAGTGAAATTAGTAACCACCAACACTATGGATCTTTTGAAAAGCTATGAAAGTAATGAATCTAGTTCAGAGGAGCCGGGTAAATCGTTATCCGAAGATTCTCTCCTTAGAAGTGACCTACGCAGTGTTTATTTGGTGACATATAGCCAGGCAGATATTACTAAATTTCCAACCCGGGAAAATTTCGCCTCAGCAGTTGTGTACGCATTTTCTCAATTGCAAGGCAAAGGGAGAGTTGTTCAGTGGTGTTGCTGTCGGGAGAAACATAAGAACGGTGGTGAACATTATCATCTCGCGCTGAAACTGGATCGTAATGAACGCTGGTTATCGGCGAAGGAATTTTTATTGAAGGAATTTGGGATTTCAGTTCACTTTTCCAACAAGCATCACAACTATTTCAGCGCGCACCAAAAACTCATTTTGCAAAGGATATTTCCCTGACTGCTGATACTCCAATCTTCTGCACAGGAAAGCGTCCGCTCATGTATATTAAAAATGGCTTAGTAGATGAACGTGAAACGGAAATGATGAATGTGCGTTGGAGAATTTTTTATTTCAATTTTCAAATCCCGCGGGAGCAGCAAAGAGAAATCCCGCCATGTGCACGATGTTTTGTAAGCCGGCTTATTTGTGGCGAGCCAGACCTAGAATTCGGCATGTAACGATTAACTTGACAGTTTCAAGGCAATGGTGAAATAAAACAACGATTAACACAGGTTTTCAACGGTTAACACCGAATGCTCTTGAAAAGAATAGATAGTCATTTCTTTTAATACAAAACTGCTGTTAATCGTTGTTAATCGTTGAAAGTGCTAAATGTCTTCTTGTTAATCGTATGCAATTAAAGTATTTTGCGTTATTAAGAGTTATATGTAAACAAACGGAAGAAAGGTAGATGTTACGGCAAGAAATGGACACATTTTCTCTTGTAGAATGTATTTGTTGACGTTTGTGACATGCCTGTCACGCACGCTGTACTATGTAACACAATAAAATACTAGCGTGACGTAATCTTCTGATTATTACTTGGTCAGAAAAGACTGCCTTCGTGTCCTGAGTTGCAAGAATAATAAATGTATATTAAATACAAGTATTAATACTTAGTGCGTTGTCCTTTTCCAGTAATAATGGGATCCATACGGCCACCCATAGTGTCTATAATCTTGTCGATTACCTCTGATGGAAAGTTGTACATTGTTCTAATTACACGTGATGAAAATTCATCGAATGTCTCACGCGTAATGTTTAATTCTACAGCCTGTTTTCTCAGCTTTTTTTAAACAAGATTAAGGAAATTCTCGATAGCATCTATGTCACGGCTGCGAGGCGGAATACATAATTGTTTTGCCCTTTTTATTTTAAGTACTCTTCTAACAAGAGCAGAATTCTGGTTCGGTGCGTTGAGTTGTACAAACATGCGAGAACCATTCTTGTCTGCTCTTGCAAACATAGAATCAAATTTTCCATTAACAAAAGAGGCAAATGAACGGCTGTCCAGATTATCATATGCATGACACTCAATTACTCCTTTATCGTAACTAATGGCCACCATTAATCTTAAAACGCGACCTCCACTCCCCTCTTTGCATCCTTTAGCTGTGCATCCCTGAATAAGCCCTTCGCATGCTCTCCTCCATACTCTCCCTTGTGGCGTTCTAGCTTGATCCGCCAGATTTCTTTTATAATAGAAACTGACACCATCCAAATTTAAAGCAACCGTATTGCACCAAATATCCCGAGAGTGGTTATTTTTTATGTTCTTTGCAAAGTGAACACGTTGACGCATGTCATCCTCGGACATCAAGCCTTTTTTACGCGCCTGCAGGAAGTGGTAGCCTTCCTTGTGCAGAAAACGCCAAACGGTCCTGCTGCTTACTTCATTAGGCTTTAGACCAGCCCGCTCCTTAATCCTACTGGAAGAAAAATGTCCTTCCTCTTTTCGTAGCGCTCGCAAACAGCGAATAATTTTTCTCTGGTCACGCGCGTACAACTTGCCTGCGCGTATAAACGGGACCGGTCTGTTTCACGGATATGAACTCGTCTCGAATTCTGTATACCGATGCAAGTGAAATGTTGCATTGTTTCAGTATCTCTACAGCTGGTAATATCTTCTGCCGCGCCAAATATGCAATATACGCCTTTCTTTGCGAGTCAATGGCGCCCATAAAAACCATTGTATAACTGGCGAGGTGATGAGATAATGCATCTCTTTGCGTTACAAATTAATTACAACCATTATCTCCGCGAATTAGAACCAATTAACGGCAATATTCCTGGACGTTAATTAGTACCCAATGTCCAATTACATATCACCCGACTGGGTTTCTGTGCAGGGTTAGATCTCTGTTTTTAAACAATTTGTCTGTTTTACAATCGTGGACAATTCTCGTTAAGAAATCTGAACGCGGCCTACCAAAAACAATTATTTCCTATTCCTCCCCTCGAATTTCTACAAGTTCCTTCTCCCTCCCCCCCTCCCCCTATACAATGTTGATTTGGGAAATGCTGATTGCCGTGAAACTGTTCGTGACCCACCAAACAACATTGAGTTGGGGGGAGGGGGGCGGGGAAAATATGGTCGTTCGATTGTTTACTTGTCAAAACGCTTGGAAGGGTACGTTTTCTTAACCGTTTTGTCCACGATTGTGTCAGCCAATTTTTTTCCATTTCCTCAGAACTCAAAAAGTTTGAACTTCCCGGGAGCCGTGGATAGACACACCGGTCGGTGTTCTCTAAGTTACGCGTACGTTAACGTCAGTGTTTTATTTAGCAGAGATGTAACAAGCCAAAAATTGATCATGCCGGTCGTGATATAAACAACTCGCGTGTCGTTCTGGCCACTTGTTTTGCCATTGTTCAGTGAAATTAGTAACCACCAACACTATGGATCTTTTGAAAAGCTATGAAAGTAATGAATCTAGTTCAGAGGAGCCGGGTAAATCGTTATCCGAAGATTCTCTCCTTAGAAGTGACCTACGCAGTGTTTATTTGGTGACATATAGCCAGGCAGATATTACTAAATTTCCAACCCGGGAAAATTTCGCCTCAGCAGTTGTGTACGCATTTTCTCAATTGCAAGGCAAAGGGAGAGTTGTTCAGTGGTGTTGCTGTCGGGAGAAACATAAGAACGGTGGTGAACATTATCATCTCGCGCTGAAACTGGATCGTAATGAACGCTGGTTATCGGCGAAGGAATTTTTATTGAAGGAATTTGGGATTTCAGTTCACTTTTCCAACAAGCATCACAACTATTTCAGCGCGCACCAAAAACTCATTTTGCAAAGGATATTTCCCTGACTGCTGATACTCCAATCTTCTGCACAGGAAAGCGTCCGCTCATGTATATTAAAAATGGCTTAGTAGATGAACGTGAAACGGAAATGATGAATGTGCGTTGGAGAATTTTTTATTTCAATTTTCAAATCCCGCGGGAGCAGCAAAGAGAAATCCCGCCATGTGCACGATGTTTTGTAAGCCGGCTTATTTGTGGCGAGCCAGACCTAGAATTCGGCATGTAACGATTAACTTGACAGTTTCAAGGCAATGGTGAAATAAAACAACGATTAACACAGGTTTTCAACGGTTAACACCGAATGCTCTTGAAAAGAATAGATAGTCATTTCTTTTAATACAAAACTGCTGTTAATCGTTGTTAATCGTTGAAAGTGCTAAATGTCTTCTTGTTAATCGTATGCAATTAAAGTATTTTGCGTTATTAAGAGTTATATGTAAACAAACGGAAGAAAGGTAGATGTTACGGCAAGAAATGGACACATTTTCTCTTGTAGAATGTATTTGTTGACGTTTGTGACATGCCTGTCACGCACGCTGTACTATGTAACACAATAAAATACTAGCGTGACGTAATCTTCTGATTATTACTTGGTCAGAAAAGACTGCCTTCGTGTCCTGAGTTGCAAGAATAATAAATGTATATTAAATACAAGTATTAATACTTAGTGCGTTGTCCTTTTCCAGTAATAATGGGATCCATACGGCCACCCATAGTGTCTATAATCTTGTCGATTACCTCTGATGGAAAGTTGTACATTGTTCTAATTACACGTGATGAAAATTCATCGAATGTCTCACGCGTAATGTTTAATTCTACAGCCTGTTTTCTCAGCTTTTTTTAAACAAGATTAAGGAAATTCTCGATAGCATCTATGTCACGGCTGCGAGGCGGAATACATAATTGTTTTGCCCTTTTTATTTTAAGTACTCTTCTAACAAGAGCAGAATTCTGGTTCGGTGCGTTGAGTTGTACAAACATGCGAGAACCATTCTTGTCTGCTCTTGCAAACATAGAATCAAATTTTCCATTAACAAAAGAGGCAAATGAACGGCTGTCCAGATTATCATATGCATGACACTCAATTACTCCTTTATCGTAACTAATGGCCACCATTAATCTTAAAACGCGACCTCCACTCCCCTCTTTGCATCCTTTAGCTGTGCATCCCTGAATAAGCCCTTCGCATGCTCTCCTCCATACTCTCCCTTGTGGCGTTCTAGCTTGATCCGCCAGATTTCTTTTATAATAGAAACTGACACCATCCAAATTTAAAGCAACCGTATTGCACCAAATATCCCGAGAGTGGTTATTTTTTATGTTCTTTGCAAAGTGAACACGTTGACGCATGTCATCCTCGGACATCAAGCCTTTTTTACGCGCCTGCAGGAAGTGGT